>NC_059225.1:14841746-14954246 GCF_020615455.1 Coregonus clupeaformis | reverse complement strand
TGCCACCATGGGCTTTGGCTTCAGTGGGGGCATGGGCTTGCAGCCGGCTGCCTGGCCCTGGCCGGACACTCCCCAGTGGGGAGCCTTGGCCAGGGGCGGCAGGAGGCCCATCTGACCGGGGGCGGCCGAGGTCACCTTCAGGATCTGCTGGATGTCAGCCAGCTCCATCAGGCCAGACTCGCCAAACACAGGCTTGACCGAAGCACCACCGCCCGGGTGGAAGAGGAAGCCTGTGGGTAAGGGCTGCAGGGAGAGCAGGCTGAGGGCTTCCCTCTGGGACAGGCCCTGCAGGGACGAGGCCAGGGACGAGGCCGCCACCAAGCCCAGGCCGCCGAGGAAACCCGCAGCCGCAGAATCCGCCTCCTGTGGCTGGGTGGAGGCCGGAGGCTCCACCTGGATGACCCGGATGCTGTCCAGCTGGGCTTGCTGGACCTCATCCGCCGAAGGCTGAACCTTGACCTGGGAGATGTGCTGCAGACCCAGGGACTCCAGGAAGCTGGCCTGCTGAGGGGCCAGGGTTGCTGGCTTCTCCTGGGCGCCCCCTGTGGGTGACGGCTGCTGCTGCTGATGCATGGTGCAGGTCTTCTTGTGCAGGTCCAGGGCCGAGTGCAGGGGGAATCCTTTGTCGCATGCTTCACACACAAAGCGGTGGAACTTGCTGGTGCACCGGCGGAGGTTGGTCTCACACCATACCTGTTGGAGAGACAGATAGGGGGTTAGAGTGTGGAAGAGTAGACTGATATCTCGTGTGATAGATGACCAACATACTACCAGTATCAGTTTCATAATCATAATAATGTGTGGTATCAGTATCAGTAGCATTGTGAGCATTAGCAACATTATTTTGTCCATCATTTCTCCTCTGACCTGGGCGATGTGAGGAAACTTGCAGCAGGAGAAGTCGATGAAGGCCAGGTCGTTGAAGCCAGAGGGGATGGAGGGGTTGTTCTGGATGAAGGGCCGTCCGCCGTGGTCTGTGGGCAGCTGCTTGTGGATGCCAGCATTGTGCCGCAGAAGGCCGCGATGGGTCCGGAAGGAGAGGCAGCACAGGTCACACCTAGAGACAAGACATAGAGAGATGATATATTTAAGCAATAAGGCCCGGGGGGGTGTGGTATATGGCCAATATACCACGGCTAAGGGCTGTTCTTATGCACAACGCAACGCGGAGTGCCTGGATACAGGCCTTAGCCGTGGTATATTGGCCATATACCACAAACCCCAGAGGTGCCTTATTACTATTATAAACTAGTTACCAATGTAATTAGAGCAGTAAAAATAAATGTTTTGTCATACCAGGGTATACAGTCTGATATACCACGGCTGTCAGCCAATGAGCATTCAGGGCTCGAACCACCCAGTTTATAAAAGATGATATACAGTTGAAGTCGGAAGATTACATACACTTAGGTTGGAGTCATTAAAACTAGTTTTTCAACCACTCCACACATTTCTTGTTAACAAACTATAGTTTTGGCAAGTCGGTTAGGACATCTACTTTGTGTATGACACAAGTCATTTTTCCAACAATTGTTTACAGACTGATTATTTCACTTATAATTCACTGTATCACAATTCCAGTGGGTCAGAAGTTTACATACACTAAGTTGACTGTGCCTTTAAACTGCTTGGAAAATTCCAGAAAATGATGTCATGCTAATTGACATCATTTGAGTCAATTGGAGGTGTACCTGTGGATGTATTTCAAGGCCTACCTTCACACTCAGTGCCTCTTTGCTTGACAAATCAAAAGAAATCAGCCAAAACCTATGAAAAAAAATTGTAGACCTCCACAAGTCTGGTTCATCCTTGGGAGCAATTTCCAAACGCCTGAAGGTACCACGTTCATCTGTACAAACAATAGTACGCAAGTATAAACACCATGGGACCACGCAGCCGTCATACCGCTCAGGAAGGAGACACGTTCTGTCTCCTAGAGATGAACATTATTTGGTGCGAAAAGTACAAATCAATCCCAGAACAACAGCAAAGGACCTTGTGAAGATGCTGGAGGAAACAGGTACAAAAGTATTTATATCCACAGTAATACGAGTCCGATATCGACATAACCTGAAAGGCCGCTCAGCAAGGAAGAAGCCACTGCTCCAAAACCGCCATAAAAAAGCCAGACTATGGTTTGCAATTGCACATGGGGACAAAGATCGTACTTTTTGGAGAAATGTGCTCTGGTCTGATGAAACAAAAATAGAACTGTTTGGCCATAATGACCATTGTAATGTTTGGAGGAAAAGGGGGGTGGCTTGCAAGCCGAAGAATACCATCCCAACTGTGAAGCACGGGGGTGGCAGCATCATGCTGTGGGGGTGCTTTGCTGCAGGAGGGACTGGTTCACTTCACAAAATAGATGGCATCATGAGGAAGGAAAATTATGTGGATATATTGAAGCAACATCTCAAGACATCAGTCAGGAAGTTAAAGCTTGGTCGCAAATGGGTCTTCCAAATGGACAATGACCCCAAGCATACTTCCAAAGTTGTGGCAAAATGGCTTAAGGATAACAAAGGTATTGGAGTGGCCATCACAAAGCCCTGACCTCAATCCTATAGAAAATGTGTGGGCAGAACTGAAAAAACATGTGCGAGCAAGGAGGCCTACAAACCTGTCTAAGTTACACCAGCTCTGTCAGGAGTAATGGGCCAGAATTCACCCAACTTATTGTGGGAAGCTTGTGGATGGCTACCCGAAACGTTTGACCCAAGTTAAACAATTTAAAGGCAATGCTACCAAATACTAATTGAGTGTATGTAAACTTCTGACCCACTGGGAATGTGATGAAAGAAATAAAAGCTGAAATAAATCATTCTCTCTACTATTATTCTGACATTTCACAGTCTTAAAATAAAGTGGTGATCCTAACTGACCTAAGACAGGGAAGGATTAAATGTCAGGAATTGTGAAAAACTGAGTTTAAATGTATTTGGCTAAGGAGTATGTAAACTTCCGACTTCAACTGTATAATTACTGTGATTTGTTGTTGTTGTTTTTACTGTACTCTTGCTGTACTTTTACTCTTGTAGTGCTGCATTGTAGTCTGGTGCAAGAAACACAGTTTATAAATCAAATAGTTTGTGTGGATAACCACCAGCGTGGCCTGTGGCAGTGCTGGCCTGGGCCTCGTTAGGCGCTGAGAGGGACAGCTGCTCAGTGTCTCCCACGGCCAGCCCTCTTATCAGCCACCGTGTGGCGAGGTGTCCAACGGGATTACACACAGCTTTATCAGGGCGTGTGTACGGAGACGCACACACCTAATGAAGGACCAAATGTGTCTGAGCGCCTCATGGCCCACCTTCATCCCTGCCTAGACTCACCTCCCCCATCCCACTCACCCCCCCCCCCCAACTCACCCAGCCCCCCTCAGCCCATTCACCCAGCCCCCCTCAGCCCATTCACCCAGCCCCCCTCAGCCCACTCACCCACCCCTCCCTCAGCCCACTCACCCACCCCTCCCTCAGCCCACTCACCCACCCCTCCCTCAGCCCACTCACCCCCCCCTCCCTCAGCCCACTCCCCCACCCCTCCCTCAGCCCACTCACCCACCCTCCCTCAGCCCACTCACCCACCCCTCCCTCAGTCCACTCACCCAGCCCCCCTCAACCCAGTCTCTCATCCTCTCATCCCTCCCCTGTGGTTTCACACCTGTGTGCCTGCTACTGTGGGTGTGTGGACGTAACCCTGGGTACACATTCATTGTGTGTGCCTGTGTGTGAGAAAATATTGTGTGTGTGTGTATGTGTGTGTGTATGTGTGTGCGCCTGTGGGAAAGTCTGTGTGTGTGTTTTCTGTCTCACACACAGGTCTGCAAGAGCCGTCTAATAGCACAGAGTTTGGCTCAAGCCCAGAGAATTACCCTCCTCCACTGGAATGGAGGCGCTGCCACTACACGTCGCTGCAAGCCGAATGCGTCGTTTCTCAGCTTCTTAGAAACCGTGTACACAGAGGTACCCAAGCCAGCCAGTGCAGCCATATCCTCTTAACTGGCCGTCTCAACCTTTGTGATTAACTGGGATTAGGGCTAAATTTGCAGCACTTACTACAATAATGAGATTGCTGCCCAACTCAACTACAGAAAGGCTGCATCTGTCTTCTTTTCAGTTCAGATAAATACATTCCTGTGTGTGAGTTATGTGCGGCTAGCCAGTCAACCCAAATTGGGGTTGGAGTTGAGTCGCTATGGTGATCTGGAGATTGTGATGTCTCCATGGAAACGGCTCCACCCCCCCCTTCCGTTGTCCAGCTGACCACGTCCCAACAGTTCCCCTCTGTGACTCATTAAACCACCCCCTCACCCCCACTCCTCCATCCCTGGTCCCTCCATCCCTCCCTTTCTGGGGAGAGCCTCCCTGCTGACTCCACACTTTTTAGCCCTCAGGGCCTTGCACCACAGCATCAGTGCCCCGAAGTGAATGTCTTCCCAATGAGGAACAGGCCAACGAGACGGGCTTTAACAGTGTGATGGACAGAGACCACCAGGTGTATTTTACCAGGGTAGAGGGAGGACAGAGGTAATTCGGTCTGTGACCCTAGCATTGACCCCTGACCCTGGTGGGCTTTATGACCACTACTGTCACCCTCATTTTAAATTGTTTTATTAGCCTGTTCCGTTGTTGACACAGGCCTTTTAGTTGCTATGGCAGCATAATTTAGACAGAGCCAGAATGGATTTTGGGATTTATCACCCCACACTCTATTATCAATTCTAACTGTTGATTTGATTGTCACCAAAATACACTATATATACAAAAGTATGTGGACACCCTTCCGCTCTTGCTGCTCGTGACTCTCAGATCCACCTCTACGCAGACGACACCATTTTGTATACATCTGGCCCTTCATTGGACACTGTGTTAACAAACCTCCAAACGAGCTTCAATGCCATACAACAATCCTTCAGTAGCCTCCAACTGCTCTTAAACACTAGTAAAACTAAATGCATGCTCTTCAATCGAACGCTGCTTGCACCTGCCCGCCCGACTAGAATCACTACTCTCAGCGGGTCTGACTTAGAATATGTGGACAACTACAAATACCTAGGTGTCTGGTTAGACCATAAACTCTCCTTCCAGACTCACATTAAGCATCTCCAATCCAAAGTTAAATCTAGAATCGGCTTCCTATTTCGCAACAAAGCCTCCTTCACTCATGCTGCTAAACATGCCCTCGTAAAACTGACTATCCTACCAATCCTTGACTTCGGCGATGTCATTTACAAAATAGCTTCCAACACTCTACTCTGCAAATTGGATGTAGTCTATCACAGTGCCATCCGTTTTGTCACCAAAGCCCCATATACTACCCACCATTGTGACCTGTATGCTCTCGTTGGCTGGCCCTCACTACATATTCGTTGCCAAACCCACTGGCTCCAGGTCATCTATAAATCACTTCTAGGCAAATCCCCGCCTTATCTTAGATCATTGGTCACCATAGCAACACCCACCCGTAGTATGCGTTCCAACAGGTATATCTCACTGGTCATCCCCAAAGCCAACACCTCCTTTGGCCACCATTCCTTCCAGTTCTCTGCTGCAAATGACTGGAACGAACTGCAAAAATCTCTGAAGCTGGAGACACTTATCTCCCTCACTAACTTTAAGCATCAGTTGTCAGAGCAGCTTACCGATCACTGTACCTGTACACAGCCCATCTGTAATTAGCCCACCCAACTACCTCATCCCCATATTGTTATTTACATTGTTATTTATTTTACTCATTTGCACCCCCAGTATCTCTATTTGCACATCATCTTCTGCACATCTATCACTCCAGTGTAGATTATTTTGCACTATGGCCTATTTATTGCCTTACCTCCATAACTTACTACATTTACATTTACATTTTAGTCATTTAGCAGACGCTCTTATCCAGAGCGACTTACAGTTAGTGAATACATTTTATTATTTTTTTATACTGGCCCCCGGTGGGAATCGAACCCACAACCCTGGCGTTGCAAACGCCATGCTCTATCAACTGAGCTACATCCCTGCCGGCCATTCCCTCCCCTACCCTGGACGACGCTGAGCCAATTGTGCGCCGCCCATGAGTCTCCCGGTCGCGGCCGGCGGCGACAGAGCCTGGATTCGAACCAGGATCTAGTGGCACAGTTAGCACTGCGATGCAGTGCCTTAGACCACTGCGCCACTCAGGAGTTTGCACACACTGTATATAGATGTTCTATTGTGTTATCGACTGTACGTTTTGTTTATTCCATAAGTTACTCTGTGTTGTTGTTGTTTTTAATCGCACTGCTTTGCTTTATATTGGCTAGGTCGCAGTTGTAAATGAGAACTTGTTCTCAACTGGCTTACCTGGTTAAATAAAGGTGAAATAAAAAAATACAAAATAAAATTAGTGGATTCGGCTATTTCAGCCACACCCGTTGCTGACAGGTCTATATAATCGAGCACACAGCCATGCAATCTCCATAGACAAACATTGGCAGTAGAATGGCCTTACTGAGAGCTCAGTGACTTTCAACGTGGCACCGTCATAGGATACCACCTTTCCAACAAGTCAGTTCGTCAAATTTCTGCCCTGCTAGAGCTGATCCGGTCAACTGTAAGGGCAGTTATTGTGAAGTGGAAACGTCTAGGAGCAACAACGGCTCAGCTGCGAAGTGGTAGGCCAAACAAGCTCACAGAACGCAGAACGGGACCGCCGAGTGCTGATGCGCGTAAAAATTGTCTGTCCTCAGTTGCAACCCTCACTACAGAGTTCCAAACAGCCTCTGGAAGCAACGTCAGCACAAGAACTGTTCGTCGGGAGCTTCATGAAATGTGTTTCCATGGCCGAGCAGTTGCACACAAGCCTAAGATCACCATGTGTAATGCCAAGCGTCGGCTGGAGTGGTGTAAAGCTCGCCGCCATTGGACTCTGGAGCAGTGGAAATGCGTTCTCTGGAGTGATGAATCACGCTTCACCACCTGGCAGTCCAACTGAAGAATCTGGGTTTGGCGGATACCAGGAGAAAGCTACCTGCCCGAATGCATAGTACCAACTGTAAAGTTTGGTGGAGGCTGTTTTTCATGGTTCGGGCTAGGCCCCTTAGTTCCAGTGAAGGGAAATCTTAACACTACAGCATACAATTACATTCTAGACAATTCTGTGCTTCCAACTTTGTGGCAACAGTTTGGGGAAGGCCCTTTCCTGTTTCAGCATGACAATGCCCCTGTGCACAAAGCGAGGTGCATACAGAAATGGTTTGTCGAGATTGGTGTGGAAGAACTTAACTGGCCTGCACAGAGCCCTGACCTCAACCCCATCGAACACATTTTGGATGAATTGGAACGCCGACTGCGAGCCAGGCCTAATCGCCCAACATCAATGCCCGATCTCACTAATGCTCTTGTGGCTGAATGGAAGCAAGTCCCCACAGCAATGTTCCAAAATCTTGTGGAAAGCCTTCCCAGAAGAGTGGAGGCTGTTATAGCAGCAAAGGGGGGACCAACTCCATATTAATGCCCATGATTTTGGAATGAGATGTTCAACGAACAGGTGTCCACATTCATGTACTATATCAATTGATTAACTCTGTGACATATCAGCTACATGTTGAGAGTTGTATTGCATTTATGCCATCAATGTAATTCCTGTGTGTGTGTGTGTGTGTGTGTGTGTGTGTGTGTGTGTGTGTGTGTGTGTGTGTATGTGTGTGTTTGTATGTGTGTGTGTGTGTGTGTGTGCGGCTCCAGTACCTGAGCGTGGTGTCGGGGTGTGTGTCCATGTGGACTTCCAGGTCGTACTTGCAGCCAAAGGTGTTGAAGCAGATAGGACACGGCAACACATCATCATCCCCCTGGCCTGAACCCAACTCCTCCAACACAGTCTCCTCCAGCACCTGGACACACACACACACACACACACACACACAGGTAACAATATGAATGACTTAACTGGAAATATATTGTGGTGGAGTAGAGGAGATGTGTGTGCATGCGTGCACACATTTGACAGTGTGTGTGTGTGTGCGTTACCTTTTTGTTGGCCGGTTCATTGCCTCGCTCCTTGTCCTCGTCCATGGCTGACCTCCTCTTGGCAGAGGGGCGGCGTCTCTTGGTGGGCGAGGGGGGGCTGATGGGAACGACGCCGGCCGGGTCTTTGTCATGGATCTTCATATGTCTGCAGGGAGGAGAGAGAGACAGGAAAAGACGTCAGAACAGAACACAGGACAACACAAGGAGCCAGGTCCCAGATCAGTTTGTGCTTTAGCCTACTTCATTGTCATTGGCAAGGTAAACGTTTGACAATTCAATTCGGAGTTGACAGGAGAGCAGAAAAAGACTGGCACCCAGGTTACAACTCCTATGGTCGTTGAGGAAAAGTTAGCTGGCTAACTCAGTGATCGTGCTTCATAACATGCTTGTAGTATCCTCAAAACAAAATGCTGGATTGATGTACACCGCTGATTTCATTGCCAGTACTTTACAGCGAGCCTCAGATCTACTGAAGAGACAGTGTGGAGGGTTGCCAGATTAGGAAGCTGGGCTCAATAATGAGTAATCTCCTGGGAATGTTGGTGGGTAGGGAATCCCTGTAGAATCCCAAAGGGAACGGGAACAGAGGCGCACACACACACACACACTTGGGAGGAGGGCAGAACGATGGTAATATTCTGTAAATTGCTCCAATTATATAATTATATAATATGCCATTTAGCAGACGCTTTTATCCAAAGCCACTTACAGTCATGCGTGCATACATTTTTACATCTAGCCAACTCAGCATGCCCATATAAGGGCCTAACTCCGGGCCAGGGAAAAGGGCCATGAGGGTACCATCAAGGGCAGTAATCTCCATCACAGTAATGACAGCTTCAGTGGAGCCCTTTCCATATTATATACTGAACAAAAACATAAACGCAACATGCAACAATTTCAAAGATTTTACTGAGTTCCAGTTCATATAAAAGGAAATCAGTCAATTGAAATAAATAAATTAGGCCCTAATCTATGGATTTCACATGACTGGGCAGGGGTGCAGCCATGGGTGGTCCTTGGAGGGCATAGGCCCACCCACTTGGCAGCCAGGCCCACCCACTGGGGAGCCAGGCCCAGCAAATCAGAATGAGTTTTTCCCCACAAAAGGGCTTTATTACAGACAGAAATACTCCTCAGCACCCCCCCTCAGACAATCCCTTAGGTGAAGAAGCCGGATGTGCAGGTCCTGGGCTGGCGTGGTTACACGTGGTCTGCGGTTGTGATGCCGGTTGGACGTACTGCCAAATTCTATAAAACGACATTGGACGCAGCTTATGGTAGAGAAATTAACATAAAATTATCTGGCAACAGCTCTGGTGGACATTCCTGCAGTCAGCGTGCCAATTGCACGCTCCCTCAAAACTTGAGACATCTATGGTATTGTGTTGTGTGACAAAACTGCACATTTTAAAGTGGCCTTTTATTGTCCCCAGCACAAGGTGCCCCTGTGTAATAATCATGCTGATTAATCAGCTTCTTGATATGCCACACATTTCAGGTGGATGGATTATCTTGGCAAAGGAGAACTAACAGGGATATAAACAAATTTGGGCACAAAATTAGAGAGAAATAAGCTTTTTGTGCATATGGAACATTTCTGTTTTGTTTTTTTTCAGCTCATGAACATGGGACCAACACATGTTGCGTTTATATTTTTGTTCAGTATATATCACATTTGCCTTCTCTAGTAACGTTTACAGGGGTAGTTAAGCTATTTATTTTTCTATTTGTGGCATTCAGATATAGTTATACAGTTGGACATAGATGATGTTTATTTGTACTGTCGTGGAGCCTGTTTAGACAGAGGGTGTCCTCTGCTGCTAACTTCCCTCCTCCGACACCACTTCACTACAAAACATTTCAGCTGTCGGGCTATGTCACATGGAAGAGACAGGGGGAGGGAGCGAAGAGAAGGAGAGAGACAAGGAGGGGTGTACAGAGAGAGAAATGGGGAGGCAGACAAACGAAAGGATAGAGATAGCGAGATGGTAAGATATTACAAAAGCGAGAGAAAGAGAAGAGAGGAGATAATGTCACACAGGAGTTCTAAAAGGGAGAGGCCTGACTATCAGGACAGGAAGTCATGTTATCTATGGGGGAAGGGGGAAGGACGGGGGAGGAGAAGGCAGAGTGGGTAGAGAGGGAGGAGGAGGAGGGGACAATGTATAGTTGGGGGATGGGGATTGAGGCAAAGGGAAAACTGTTAGCTAACTTCATCAAGGTGAATGTGATGAATGTGTTCTTCGGAAGCTGATTACACTAGTTTAAACTTTGAGAGGGGGTCAAAGATAACGGCAGCGCTAGGAGAAGACTGATGAATTGGGGGGGTTGCTAAACCATACAGGAGTTGTCGTCATCCCCTTCCACCCTCCCTACTCTGTCTGGTGAAAGGTCAAATGCCATCGGTTGATTTAAGGAAATGTGTGTGTGTGTGTGAAGGGAGGGGGACAGGAGGACTAAGACCCTGGCAAACACATCAGCACATCCCTGACGGGCCTAGTCCACAGAGTCCTGCATCAGCACATCCCTGACGGGCCTAGTCCACAGAGTCCCGCATCAGCACATCCCTGACGGGCCTAGTCCACAGAGTCCCGCATCAGCACATCCCTGACGGGCCTAGTCCACAGAGTCCCGCATCAGCACATCCCTGACGGGCCTAGTCCACAGAGTCCTGCATCAGCACATCCCTGACGGGCCTAGTCCACAGAGTCCCGCATCAGCACATCCCTGACGGGCCTAGTCCACAGAGTCCCGCATCAGCACATCCCTGACGGGCCTAGTCCACAGAGTCCCGCATCAGCACATCCCTGACGGGCCTAGTCCACAGAGTCCTGCATCAGCACATCCCTGACGGGCCTAGTCCACAGAGTCCTGCATCAGTAGCCAGTCATAGGGCCTCAGTGTGTGGGCTAACATTTCAGTGTGTGGGCTAACATTTCAGTGTGTGGGCTAACATTTCAGTGTGTGGGCTAACATTTCAGTGTGTGGGCTAACATTTCAGTGTGTGGGCTAACATTTCAGTGTGTGGGCTAACATTTCAGTGTGTGGGCTAACATTTCAGTGGGTGGGCTAACATTTCAGTGGGTGGGCTATCATTTCAGTATGTGGGCTATCATTTCGATGTGTGGCCTAACATTTCAGTGTGTGGGCTAACATTTCAGTGTGTGGGCTAACATTTCAGTGTGTGGGCTAACATTTCAGTGGGTGGGCTAACATTTCAGTGGGTGGGCTAACATTTCAGTGGGTGGGCTATCATTTCGATGTGTGGGCTAACATTTCAGTGTGTGGGCTAACATTTCAGTGTGTGGGCTAATATTTCAGTGTGTGGGCTAACATTTCAGTGTGTGGGCTAACATTTCAGTGTGTGGGCTAACATTTCAGTGTGTGGGCTAACATTTCAGTGTGTGGGCTAACATTTCAGTGTGTGGGCTAACATTTCAGTGGGTGGGCTATCATTTCAGTATGTGGGCTATCATTTCGATGTGTGGGCTAACATTTCAGTGTGTGGGCTAACATTTCAGTGTGTGGGCTAACATTTCAGTGTGTGGGCTAACATTTCAGTGTGTGGGCTAACATTTCAGTGTGTGGGCTAACATTTCAGTGTGTGGGCTAATATTTCAGTGTGTGGGCTAACATTTCAGTGTGTGGGCTAACATTTCAGTGTGTGGGCTAACATTTCAGTGTGTGGGCTAACATTTCAGTGTGTGGGCTAACATTTCAGTGGGTGGGCTATCATTTCAGTATGTGGGCTATCATTTCGATGTGTGGGCTAACATTTCAGTGTGTGGGCTAACATTTCAGTGTGTGGGCTAACATTTCAGTGTGTGGGCTAACATTTCAGTGTGTGGGCTAACATTTCAGTGTGTGGGCTAACATTTCAGTGGGTGGGCTATCATTTCAGTATGTGGGCTATCATTTCGATGTGTGGGCTAACATTTCAGTGTGTGGGCTAACATTTCAGTGTGTGGGCTAACATTTCAGTGTGTGGGCTAACATTTCAGTGTGTGGGCTAACATTTCAGTGTGTGGGCTAACATTTCAGTGTGTGTGCTAATATTTCAGTGTGTGTGCTAACATTTCAGTGTGTGTGCTAACGGTGTACCCATACTTGTGTGTTGGCAAGTTGCTGCTAGAATAAGTCTGCTTGAATAAAGATGGGTGCATGATTGTGCAATTGTGTGGGCAAACTTGTTTGTGAGTAACTTTGATAGTGTGTGTGCATGGATATGTGATATAGCTATGTCTGTGTATAAGTATGTTTGCGTAAGTGTGACTGCGTACGTCTGTGTGTGTGCCCGTGTCAATAAGTGTGTTTGTCTGTGTAAAACTGTGCGCGTGTGTGTGTGTGTTCACCAGCATCAGAGAGGAAAGGTCAGCCAGCGCTGGATAGGCAGCACAGGTCTCAGCTTTCATTCTGCAGCCAGTGCCTGGGCTATAAATAGCAGGCAGGCAGCAAGCTGGCCGCCCATGTGGGGACCTGACAGGCAGCAGCCGCATCCACCTGGACTCTGACCCCCGGCCACAGCCAATCCTGAGATAACTAAGCTGCTATGTCAGTACATCGTGATTGGGTGAAGCCAACTTGTCTTTGTGTCACCTCAGCCACCCTCCTCAATTCACCTGTCCTGCCTACAAAACATTTCCACATTGTCTATCGAGTTGGTTGATGGTTTGATCCGCACCTGCAGGTATCATGTGACAAAATACCTTGTTATCTATGCTGGAAGATGTTTTATTTATTTTTCAAATAAAATATCTAAAGAAATGTGCAATTTGCATTAATCATCAGGATATTCTAGTACATTGAGGAGGCACTCAGACCTCTGAAACAGCTCATATTATATCAAGCGTAAAAACACACCACTTTATCAAGAAGCTATCCACCAAAGACAGACCATAACAAATCTATTCTTTCAATATAATTTATAGTGTTCTAATGGGAAAAAAAGAGAGAACGACAGAGACAGAAGAAGAAAGAGAGAACTCGTCAGACTAACAGCGGGGGTTGATGATTCAACAGGTCTCTTCTCATCCAAAATGAAAGATTCCACTGCACCAGCACAGAGTGTGGGCAGGGGGTGCTGTAGAGTCAAAATGCTGCTCCCTGCTCTTGTGCAATGTCACACCAAGGGCATTCCTCTTTACCGTTGCAACTTCTCTCTCCTTCTCTTCTCTACTACCACACTTTACGGTCCTGTAAAGTTAAAGCAAATAAAAGCGCACCATCCACTACTCACTGGCTCAGTCTATTCACCAGGCCCTTAACAGGGTTGGGATGCATCACCTTGGCAACAGGCTCACAACAGCAGGCCCCATTTCATTTGATGCTCTGGCAACAAAATGGCTGCTCCACTGCCAGCCATATGGACAGCTCCACCACATCAGGCCAGGGCTGGATGGATTCAGTACCGTGGAACATTCACAAGGAAGGTCGCAGATAGAAATAGAATGAATAGAGCCCACTCGATCTCAGTGTGCTTTGAGTTTCTTACCCCAAAGCATTGCTTCTTTTTTGGGGTGGAGAGAAAATGCTAAATGGAATGATGAAAAAGAACATGAATATGCAAAGAAACAACTTAGTATCGCTTTGTATTCTCTAAACAGAATTCAGCTGCATCATTTGACACTAGAGAGCACTGAGCTACAGTGAGTAACCAACCGACATCGCTCGTCCATGTGTGTATATATTCTTAATTCATTCCTTACTTAGATTTGTGTGTATTGGGTATTTGTTGTGAAATTGTTAGATAGTGCAGACAAGTAATATCGGAGCTACAAGCATTTCGCTACACCCGCAATAACATCTGCTAAACACGTGTATGTGACCAATAACATTTTATTTTATTTTATTTGACACAAACTCCTTTCTGACACAGTCATTTTCTCTCAGATTGAGCCGACCTACACTCATTGTTTCCTGCCCACACCTCTTCATTCCATGCGCATGAGAAAGCTCCACCCACCAAGCAGGCAGACTACTGTCCTGGTGCATCCCTATCATGCAGACAGCAGACTTCAACATCCAAACATTTAGATTTCACAACAACACTACTTTATCAGGATAACTTAACTAACCGTGCAGCAGGACAACTTCAAAACCTTATGTTGTAGGGCAGGCCAACTCAATGGAATGGGGCTTCTCACATCGGCACATCACATTCAAACCTCAAGCCCCCAATTCTAGTCAATTCAGTCAATTCTAGTCAATTCAGTCAAACCAGTCAAACCAGTCAATTCAGTCAATTCTAGTCAATTCAGTCAAGCATGCTGGGAGCAGATACCCCAACAGTTGTCGGGTGTGTCTGTGTGTGTGTTGAAGTGGGGAGGGGGGGGGGCAACGTCATCTTCCACTTCCTGTGTTCTGCTCTGCCTAAACAGCAGCAACACACACACACACACCTTACCGACAGCATCCCAACCCCTGATAACGCCCATACATTTATCTCTGTGCCACAGTCCTCCAAACTCGTAACCCCTCACCCCCTCCATGTAAATGGCCTGACAAACGTTAGCAAGAAGATAGGGGGTATAAGCATCAGGCAGGAGCTTGAAAAGTCAATGGGTTCTTTCCTTCATTCAACCCCCTTTTCTCCTCAAGGTCTTGTTGACCATTGGCATGTATGTACCAGACAGACAAAATGATGCCCGCTGAATTCTGTCTGAATTCAAGATTAATCTGTATTCTTAGTCATTTCTGGTAAAAAAAGAAAAGAAAATGTATAATAAAGGAAAATAACCTGGCACCACTGAGGGCGAGGGTCTTTGCGGCTGTACTGTGCGATGATTGGCTTTGTATTTATGTGTATTGTGTTTTTATTTGAGGCATTCAGATGTTTTTTTGGAGAGAAAAAAACAACGCTTTCCCTCTGGGATTTTTTTTATTACAGATTATCGTGTTTTATATCAACTGCTAGGCTATTCTAAAGGGCACATTGGCATTTAGCAACAGGTGCTAACGCTGGGATTTGTGCTGGGTTTGAGTGGTGTTGCTGTCATACCTGGGTAGGGTATCGTTTACAGAGATGCTTAAAGACCAAAACTTTAGTCTCTGTAATACTCTGGGTCTTCCTTGGGATACAATCTTTACACAGTCCATGGCATTTCTTGCGAGATAAATAGTAATTTTCTAAAGCTTAAAGGGGAAAAAACCTATACAGGTAAACTACCTCGGGTAATGAAACGTGTACTGTACAGGTGAACACCATTAGCAATGAACGGTTTTCTTCGAGCCTCTGTGCAAAACAGAAAACAATGTAGAAATCACACCAGGCCTTACCACAAAGCCTACTCATTAGTAGGTAGCCCTCTGATACCGAATGAGAGAGTGTGTGTGTGTGTGTGTGTCTGACCTGTGCATGTTGCCGTTGGTGGTGAAAGTCTGTCCGCAGAAGGAGCACTTGTAGGGCCTCTCTCCGCTGTGCACTAGCATGTGGCGGTCCAGCGAGCTGGCTGAGCTCAGGGCCTTGCCACAGATGCTGCATGAGTGGTCCGTCGCCCCGTTGTCCGAGTTGTGCTGAGAGAAAGAGAGATTATTATTACTACATGTTATGGTTATTACTTCCATTACTTTATGTGTACTTGTGAATAGTAGTGTTACCTGTCGGATGTGCATAGTGAGCTGGTGCTGGGTCATACAGTCCTTGTCACACAGGGGACAGATGAAATCTGTATTGATGTCTTTGGCTTCCTGTAACGCAGTCACACACAGGAGGAGACCACAGGTTAGAGAAATGAGAGGTGAGATGGGAGTATACTGTAGGGTCCAATCCAGTCACACACAGGAGGAGACCACAGGTTAGAGAAATGAGAGGTGAGATGGGAGTATACTGTAGGGTCCAATCCAGTCACACACAGGAGGAGACCACAGGTTAGAGAAATGAGAGGTGAGATGGGAGTATACTGTAGGGTCCAATCCAGTCACACACAGGAGGAGACCACAGGTTAGAGAAATGAGAGGTGAGATGGGAGTATACTGTAGGGTCCAATCCAGTCACACACAGGAGGAGACCACAGGTTAGAGAAATGAGAGGTGAGATGGGAGTATACTGTAGGGTCCAATCCAGTCACACACAGGAGGAGACCACAGGTTAGAGAAATGAGAGGTGAGATGGGAGTATACTGTAGGGTCCAATCCAGTCACACACAGGAGGAGACCACAGGTTAGAGAAATGAGAGGTGAGATGGGAGTATACTGTAGGGTCCAATCCAGTCACACACAGGAGGAGACCACAGGTTAGAGAAATGAGAGAGGTGAGATGGGAGTATACTGTAGGGTCCAATCCAGTCACACACAGGAGGAGACCACAGGTTAGAGAAATGAGAGGTGAGATGGGAGTATACTGTAGGGTCCAATCCAGTCACACACAGGAGGAGACCACAGGTTAGAGAAATGAGAGGTGAGATGGGGAGTATACTGTAGGGTCCAATCCAGTCACACACAGGAGGAGACCACAGGTTAGAGAAATGAGAGGTGAGATGGGAGTATACTGTAGGGTCCAATCCAGTCACACACAGGAGGAGACCACAGGTTAGAGAAATGAGAGGTGAGATGGGAGTATACTGTAGGGTCCAATCCAGTCACACACAGGAGGAGACCACAGGTTAGAGAAATGAGAGAGGTGAGATGGGAGTATACTGTAGGGTCCAATCCAGTCACACACAGGAGGAGACCACAGGTTAGAGAAATGAGAGGTGAGATGGGAGTATACTGTAGGGTCCAATCCAGTCACACACAGGAGGAGACCACAGGTTAGAGAAATGAGAGGTGAGATGGGAGTATACTGTAGGGTCCAATCCAGTCACACACAGGAGGAGACCACAGGTTAGAGAAATGAGAGGTGAGATGGGAGTATACTGTAGGGTCCAATCCTAACAAGTGAAACCTATAGTAACGAACTTTTGCACACATCTCGCAGTAATGTCAATGGAAGATTTGAGTTATGCGTGTTTGGATTCAGTCCGTTGAGAGGTGAGAAGAGAACTTTCCACTGCGGATCAATTTTATATTGGAAAGTTAAAATAGACACATAAAATGTGTATAAAGACAAAATACAACTTCTATGTGGAAATGGTTCAGATTTGATCATTGGGGTTGGCTCTACCGCAAAAAGAATTGGTCATCCTCTTGGCTTTCACTACTATGCTATAGATGGATGGACTTGTGGTTGGTGGGGCCTGAAGCACTGATGTTGACTTCATTCACCATGGGGAAAATCCCACAGGGTCTGCTATCCTAGCCTTCTGCAATACTGGAGTGATATACAGCAATGTCATCACTTATATTCTTTAGATAATAAAGAGCAGAATGCTGATGTCTGATGTCTGATGCCTGATGTCTGATGCCTGATGCCTGATGCCTGATGCCTGATGTCTGATGCCTGATGCCTGATGCCTGATGTCTGCATACTTTCTATCCCTCCATTGACCTAAGGTCAAAGTGCACCTGCTAGTCCCAGAGAGGTTGGGATTTGGATTTGATTTGAGTGACCATGTCACTCATTCGCCTGTAGCCCTGCTCTGTTACCCATTGCTTGGGTGTGTGTGTGTGTGTGTGTGTGTGTGTGTGTGTGTGTGTGTGTGTGTGTGTGTGTGGAGCATCGTGAGGGGGATGTTTCACGTTGAGCTCAGTGTAACCCTACACCCCAGGTCCCACCTTCCTCTTTCTCCCTCCCACCTCTTTTTGCTGTTGACACTACAGCTGATCATGAACTCTGACTGACTGAACACTACAGTGCCACGGATCGCCCACACACACAATCTTCAAAAACAATCTCTAGGAAGCACTTCCTTTTCCTCTCTTGGAGAGGCCTAGCAAAGGAATTGTTTAAATCCTGTGCACTGCTGGCTTCGACTCAAGTCTGTTTCGCAGTCCAACATCTCGCTGGCATCCAGTGCATTACAGACGTTTTCTCTCCAAACACTCAAGTGGTCTGGAGCTCAACTCCACTGTATAGTGTGTGGCAACAGAGGTCAAGAAACATCCTTCATCATTCATTCATTCTCCTGCGAGTGTGTGTGTGTGTGTGTGTGTGTGTGTGTGTGTGTGTGTGTGTGTGTGTGTGTGTGTGTGTGTGTGTGTGTGTGTGTGTGTGTGTGTGTGTGTGTGTGTGTGTGTGTGTGTGTGTGTAGACTGCAGGACAAACAGCGAGAGAGAGGGAGCCTGGGAGTTTCTGTTTCATTCCTTCTGCTCTTTCATATAGTTCTGCTTTGGCTATATCTATCAATGCCTTTCAAATGCAGTTAAAGCTAGATGGAGGTTTAGGCTTGCAGCAAAAGATACATAACAGCTGCTTGTCTTTAGAAGGGAAAAGCTCAGCCAGGCAGACAGACAAAGTTTAGACACCATTTCCTTTTCTCTGCTACTCTTTCTAAACCACAGCCCAGTGTGAACTCTGCAAGCTGCCCACTAGTGGAAAACCTCTTCACCCGCTAGCAAGCGTTGACCCTACAGCTGTGTGCAGCCTATGCTAGAGCTGACATAATCTGGTGAATTACATAATAGTCTGTAAACCAGTTTCCTCAAGAGGCGAGAGTCTGAGAATCAGGCCACTCCTGCTATATGGAAATGAAGTACACTATGCATGACAGTGGTAGGTGGGTCTAAAGCTCTGGTTCTGGATGGCTCTTGTTCCAGGCTGTCTGTGTGTGTGTGTTTAATAACTGACACCTGTTTGTCCTACACCCGAGCGCTAGGGGCCCCAATCCCAGGCTTTAATAGGAGCCATGTGACCCAGGCCCGGGAAGACAAAAGGGGAATTGAGAGGCAAGGAGAGTTAGGGACCATTTGTCGCTACTCGTTTGAAAACTGACACACACACCAATGTACATCACTGTTGGAGCCTGGTCAAAAACATCAGGTCTTACTGTACTGTTTTCAACCAGTTCACACTTCAAATGTGATGCTACACTGACTCAGTCTCCTCCCTGTTCATTTTGTGTGTGTGTGTGTATGTGTGTGTGTACCGTCGTGTTCCTCCGGGCGTTGCGGTTGACACTAGGGGGTCTGGGTGGGGTGGTCTTGCCGATGGGGGTGGAGGGTGTGGAAGCGGGGGCTGAGGAGGGCTCCAGGGCTCCGTTGAGCTGGCCTGCGCTCATCACCGTCGACATCATGGTGTTGATGGACGACAAGTCCACGCCCCCCTCCTCTGTCATATTCTCTCCATTTTCTACCGCAGCGTCTTCCTCCTCCTCCATCGCTCCGTTACTCGCTGGAAAGAGCGAGGAAACCGCCGTTAGCATACGCAAACTAACACACACACACACACACAGAAGCTAACACACACACACCAGCTGTGCAACACACACATAAGAACAGTCAGATATGGACACACAGACACACACACCCCCCTGACCTGTGTGTTTGTCCTGTGTGTGTGTGGAGTCGGGGGTCTCTCCAGCGCTCAGCTCGGCGCTCACTCCTCCCCCCGGACGCTTGTCCTCTGTGGCGCTCTCCATCACTGCAACAACACAAACATATACACAAACTTAGTGACATGGGACATACACACAAGCTAAGAAGGCTTTAGCTAACTATTAGAATTTTCCCCTGCCACAAAAATAAAGACACTGATGCCACATACATTAGATGTTCATATGTGATCAAGAGCAGGAGTCAGAAGATGGTAAATTAAGTGAGTATGCAGTGCACTTCACAGTGTGCACTTGAGCATAGGGTGGCTTATGGAGTGGCAGGAGGGTTTAGAGGAGGTAGAGGTGTAGGGTGACCTTGTGATTGGGAGAGAGAGAGAATACTGACTCGGTGCCCTGTGGAAAATAGTTGATGTCACTAGCTAGGATACCATAGCCTGTGTTTTGTCACACTCACACCTGTTTAATGTGAGACAAGAGAGGGAGGGAGGGAGGGAGGGAGGGAGGGAGGGAGGGAGGGAGGGAGGGAGGGAGGGAGGGAGGGAGGGAGATACTCCCGTATTTCTTTCATCCTCAGCATAGCAAAAGGACTTCTCTCTAGTAACAAACCAATCACAGCAGGCCACCAATACTATCTATGGTCCATGGATTCAAGTAACCCCATAGGCCCCCACACCACAACCCACCACAGGAGGTTGGTGGCACCTTAATTGGGGAGGACAGGCTCGTGGTAATGGCTGGAGTGGAATAGGTGGAACGGTATCTATTACATCAAACACAAGGGTCCATTAGCTCCTTTCCAGCCATTATTATGAGTCATCCTCCCACTGCTACCCACCCACCCAAATACACACAGGTTCAATCCCTTGGTTTCCCCACCCTCTCTCCACACCCTGTTGCTTGGAGCGCCCAGTCCCCAATGGGAGGGTTTGGGGAGCTAATCTCTCCAACTCCATGCTGGACTGATTTTTACTTTCTGTACAACCCCCCCCCCCCTCCTCCCCCCCTCCCCCCTCCTGTTAATTGTGGCTTCCCGTTCACAGCCCCACAGGAAGCTCCTCTCCGGTCCAGGCCACTTCCTCCTCCTCATGGAGGGGTGGAGTTTGTGATCTAGTCTCTACATGCCTCATTCCTCTACATCGGTTTAGTGTGAGTCACTCAGAAAACCAAAGTGAATGAAAAAGGGAGTGGGAAAGAAAGGGATGGAGGACAGGAGTTGAGATGATGGAGAGAAAAATAGATGAGAGAACAGAGAGAAAAGGAAAGGGGAAAAGGGTCTGAGAAGAGATAGACAAATATGAGATGAGATGGAGAAGGAGGGCAAAAGCAGGAGAGGAGAGGGGGAAAGAGTGGGTGAGAGAGAGGTGAGCTTGAACAGACTGGTAACGGCTGGTTGTGTTTTTTCTAGTGAGCCCCGGGAGGGAGCAGTGAAGTGACATTACAGATGGTAACATGGACTAAGCAGGTGCTGTGTCACGGACCTCTCTGTCAGGGTGGGAGGGGTGTGTGCGTGCGTTTCACTCCATGTCTTTCTGTTACTGCATCCTATGTACAACATATTTAGCTTTTTTCCATTGACAAAGATTTGTCATGCAGGATATAAAAACCACAACCCTCCCTGGTGTTGCAAGTAGCACCATGCACAGTCTTACTGAGCCATTTCTAAATACATTATTGCATCATGCAAAAATGAATGAAAGCTACTGGACTACAAATAGCATTGTGGAGTAAATAACCTTCCGTAGCTAATGGAGTAGCAGCGCTAACTAGTAATACAAAGCACAGACTAAGTAGTGTGGTCATGTCGAATAGTGGGTGTTGGCCAAGGGTGTGTGTGTGTGTGTGTGTGTGTGTGTGTCGGGGGGAGGTTGAGAACTTGCTAACCACAGATCTCAAGCTTAGCCGTGGATTTGTTTTATTTCATTAGCCGAGCATCACCCCCCTCCATCCCGTACTCTGATTGGTGGATCAAACGCTTGGGCAGCGCTTTTTATGGCCTGCTAAAATGAACTGCAACAGATGGTGGGAACAGAGAAGAAGGAGAGGAGGGGAGGGTTGAATAGATGGAGGAAGTAGAGGGGGAGAAGATAGAGGATGAAGAGAAGGGAAGAGATACCGAGGCATAGTGATGGCAGTTGGAGAAATGAAAAGAGGCTGAGGGAGAGAGTAGAGGAAGAGAGAGAGAGAGAGAGTAGAGGAAGAGAGAGAGAGAGAGAGAGAGAGATTGCACAACGGTCGGGCTAGGTTTCCAGATTTCTGTTGTGATGTTTCAGAGCAGGCGACTGGAGGAGAGTGTTTCACTTGTTTGGAGATTCCAACACACGCTCACGGAGAGAGTGGTGCGTGTTACAGGAGAGGCGTGTGTGTGCGTGTGTGTGTGTGTGTGTGTGTGTGTGTGTGGAGGGGACGGGGGAAGGGGGGCAGCAATGGCTGCTGTTACTACATCTGTTCCCAGCCATCACTCTCACTCCGGCTTTGACACCCACCAACTCCCTCCTCCATATCCCCCCCATCCTACACACACACACACACCGTGCTGCATAGCCCTGACATCCTGACATTCTTGCACATCCTTGTAAAAAAAAAAAGAGCAGGGGAGGTCACAATGTGGGAGTCAGGAGAGAAGCAACTTGTGTGTGTGTGTGTGTGTGTGTGTGTGTGTGTGTGTGTGTGTGTGTGAGAGAGAGAGGGGCAGTAACACACAGAGATGGAAAAGTCGCCACACTGTGCCAAAGAGCGGCAAACAAGAATGCTTCTCCTCTTCTCTCCACTCGTCGATCCTTGGGCCCTCTCGCACTCCCTTCCTCTCGTAGACTCATCCCACCTCTATTTGCTCTGCCCCTCTCTCTCCATCTTGTTTTGTCTGTCTGTCTGTCTGGGCCCTTCCCTCTTCCCTCCATCATCTCTCACACTCCCTCTCCTTTTCTTCTTTACCTCTTCTCTGCCAACCTCTGCCACTCGGTTTAACCTGAATCTGTAAACATCTGTATCGGTTGATAAACTTTATCTGCAACACTTTATTGTCGTGTTCAATTACAAGGTGTTCTTTTATATTTATCTTTTATATTCCTCATATAGCAAGCTCAGTTCATGAAGTTGGATTGACTAATATAAGTATTAGGCTATGCAATCAATTCTTCCCTTTGATTATTGGAAACTGTAGCAATTTATTTTAGGTTTCAAGCCCTATGTGAAAGTACTCTCAATCAATCAACTTGCAGCAACCAAAGACGTTGACCTAAATATGGCAACCGCCGCCACCACCATCTTCCCCTTCCCCACACACACACAGTCAGTCAGCCACCAATCTGGCAACAGCATCAGTCACCTGACAAGGTCAGCTAGAGAGGACACCTGTGTGTGGACGTAACGCTGGTGACAAATCACTTGTTCTAGAGTGGGCGGATGACACGTTCTCCATGACTTTATTCAAATATTAAAATGTGTTAAAACCAGGGCTAATCTGCCTCACCTTGAGCAATTTAGCTACTTGCTCAGGCTACAGCCATTGTTTAAGTTCAATATAATATAATATAATAATATGCCATTTAGCAGACGCTTTTATCCAAAGCGACTTAGTCATGTGTGCATACATTTTTACGTATGGGTGGTCCCGGGGATCGAACCCACTACCCTGGCGTTACAAGCGCCATGCTCTACCAATTGAGCTACAGAGGACCACAATGTCTAATACATTATATAGGCAGGCTGACAGAGACAATGGGCCCCGAGCCAAACTGCCAAAATTGACACGTGCTCTTCAAAGCAAACAGTGGGGAGGTTTGCTCCATCCCTGCACTAACAAAGCTGTGTTGTTAATCATTTTGACCCTGTTGGTCCCTCCTGTCGTTAGCACGCTAGCTAGCTAGCATTGTGTTAAACGAGAGAGAGTAGAGCGAGAGCGAGAGAGAACCAGGCGCAGTAACTCAGTCCAGTCATTGTCAGATCAGTGATCAGCTCAAGGATGGAAGGGAGATGACCGAGGAAGCAACAACGCATTTTCAAAGCATTTCAACGGGTTGTAGTGAAGAGTTGTCTCGTGAGAGGATGAGTGTGTGCCTGTCAGTGTGTGCGAGAGTGCATGAGAGAGAGGGGGAATTCTATATCAAGGCTGGAGAGGGAGAAGGGGAGAGGAAGGAAGGGAGGGAGGGAGGGAGGGAGGGAGGGAGGGATCTGTGGCCATATGTTGGCTATTTATTACCTCCCCTCCTCACTGTCTCTCTCCTCCTGACACCATGAGAAGTCAACTTTCCCTCCTCACTGTCTCTCTCCTCCTGACACCATGAGAAGTCAACTTTCCCTCCTCACTGTCTCTCTCCTCCTGACACCATGAGAAGTCAACTTTCCCTCCTCACTGTCTCTCTCCTCCTGACCCCATGAGAAGTCAACTTTCCCTCCTCACTGTCTCTCTCCTCCTGACACCATGAGAAGTCAACTTTCCCTCCTCACTGTCTCTCTCCTCCTGACCCCATGAGAAGTCAACTTTCCCTCCTCACTGTCTCTCTCCTCCTGACCCCATGAGAAGTCAACTTTCCCTCCTCACTGTCTCTCTCCTCCTGACCCCATGAGAAGTCAACTTTCCCTCCTCACTGTCTCTCTCCTCCTGACCCCATGAGAAGTCAACTTTCCCTCCTCACGGTCTCTCTCCTCCTGACCCCATGAGAAGTCAAAGCCTTACGGTGGTGGGAGTGAGACCGGCCCAGATCACACACACCAGCCTCAACATGTCTAGAGCACCAGATCAAAACCAGCTACCAGTTACCAACTTAGCATCACACAAGACTATATTTTACATGCCAAGAGAGCTGATTATTGTGGATTGTCTTTGTTTAAGAACTGCAATAGCCTAATCCAAGCTTAATATAGAAGCGTTTAAAACGCAGAGTAGAATAGCCTTTAGGCCCAATGCATAGCAGCATGGTTGTGTGTGTGTGTAGACGTGTTTAACTATATCTGGTCCCCACAAGAATAGTAAATGAACGAAAATTTGACCAACTGGGGACATTTTGTTAGTCCTCACAAGGTCAAATGCTATTTCTAGGGGATTTAGAGTTAAGGTTTGAATTAGTGTTAGGGTTACAATTAGGTTTACGGTTAGGAGCTAGGGTTAGTTTTAGGGTTAGGAGCTAGGGTTAGGTTTAGGGTTAAGGTTAGGTTTTCGGGTTAAGGTACGGGTTAGGGAAAATAGGATTTTGAATGGGACTGAATTGTGTGTCCCCACAATGTTAGTTGTACAAGACTGTGTGTGTGTGTGTGTGTGTGTGTGTGTGTGTGAGCGCTGTGATAGAATACTAAAATACAGTATAGTACAGTGGGTCTGCCTGTGTGGATGTCAACTAACTGGCTGGCTGGCGTTTAGACAAAGTGGCGGAGCATGACGCTCGCCTAAATCACAACAGGAAGCACAGACTCCCCAGCCACACAAGAGAGAGCCCTCCACTTCCCGCTCTCTCTCTCTGCCCATGTTTGTGTTTCTGATTGATGAAGAGTGTTCTCTCTCCCGCCCCACTGGCCCGCTTCTTGGGAGTTTTTAGAGGACCACCCTTCCCCCCATCATCTGCTTTCCTCTCCTCCTCCGGTTCCCCCTCCCTCCCTCCTTCAGCTCACACTCAGCTGCCATTACCCATCTTCCCTCCCTCCCTCCCTCTTTCTGACTACCCTACCCTGACTTGTTGCTCTTACTCACCCAAACACAGATGCAACAAGTAAAGAAAAATGTATGCACTCACTAACTGTAGGTCGCTCTGGATAATAGCGTCTGCTAAAATGACCTTAATGTAAAATGTAAAGATAATTCACACGCACTTTCAACCACCCACAGCACATCCAGCTACCCTGCCTCTAGCTCCCTCTCACAGTGCAAAGGTCAGCGTGTCGGTGCAGTACTGTTTACATTACAGAGGAAAGGAAGGGGGTGAAGACATATAGGGACGGACAGAGACTCTTTTCTGCTTCTGCTTCCTCTTCCTCTCAATCCATCACCAATCCTCCTGTGGCTGTTTTTCCCTTCCCCTCCTCTCCTTTCTACCTCTCTCGCTGTCTCTCTCCAGCTCTCTTTCAGTTGCCTTCTCCTCTTTTTCTATTGGGATACTATAATAGGGTAAGGTTAGCCTACACCCAGGGGTGAAATGCTTACCGGGCGCAAGGTTAGGCTATATGGCTGTGTTTAGGTTAAAAAAAACATCTCCAAACTTTGACAGTATCTATCTTCCCATGGGTTGTGTTGTGTTCAGGTCAATATATTACCTTCTTCTGGGCCTCCAAATAAGTAATGTGAGCTAGCTAAAAACATCACTTAACTACTCAGAGTAGAGATCAGTTAACAGAAAGGTGTTGATGAGGCTGTGAGGGAGGGAGGGGCATCAGTCTCTGTAGAAAGGAAGCTAGATGGGGTGCAGGCGGGGAGAAGCTATTCCTCACACAAACCAAGCGTCTCTAGACCTACACAGGGCTACCAAACATCACTCACACACACAGCTACCTCACACAGCCACACATAAAATACATCCTATACTAATGCAGGAGTTGAAACTTGATCTGATAAGCCATGCAGATCTGAAAAGTCAGTCAATCGATCAATAATATAATAATACTCTTAGCAAAAATGTCTATCTTCATTTAGAAATCAAAACTGATGGTGTTCAAAGATAAATGGGAGGGATTGAGGGTAGCTGAAGGATGGGACTAAAAACAAACAAAAGATAACTCATGTAAAATATACTGTGGCCGTAAAATGTATATAGTATGTATAAGCTGGAAGTAGAAGCCTAAGTGTTGTTGTCTATTAGTTTCCTCCAATTAGGGGAGGGGTGTTACAGTTAGGGGAAAAAATTAAAGGACAATATATATTTTGTAACTATTTAAAATAATATATACAGTGCATTCGGAAAGTACTCAGACCCCTTGACATTTTCCACATTTTGTTACGTTACAGCCTTATTCTAAAATGGATGAAATAATCATCAATCTACACACAATACCCCATAATGACAAAGCAAAAATAGGTTTTTAGAAATTATTTACAGAAGTATTCAGACCCTTTGCTATGAGACTCGAAATTGAGCTCAGGTACATCTTGTTTCCATTGATCATCCTTGAGATGTTTCTACAACTTGATTGGAGGCCACCTGTGGTCAATTCAATTGATTGGACATGATTTGGAAAGGCGCACACCTGTCTATATAAGGTCCCACAGTTGACAGTGCATGAAAATAGCTGTGCAGCGACGCTCCCCATCCAACCTGACAGAGCTTGAGAGGATCTGCACAGAAGAATGGGAGAAACTCCCCAAATACAGGTGTGCCAAGCTTGTAGCGTCATACCCAAGAAGACTCGAGGCTGTAATCGCTGCCAAAGGTGCTTCAACAAAGTACTGAGTAAAGGGTCTGAATACTTATGTAAATGTGATATTTCAGTTTTATATTTGTAATACATTTGCACAATTTTATAAAAACCTGTTTTTGCTTTGTCATTATGGGGTATTGTGTGTTGATTGATGAGGGATTTTTATTTTTTTATCCATTTTAGTAACAAAATGTGGAAAAAGTATTTCCAAATGCACTGTATTTCTTTTTTTTTTTTTATAAAGACAGGGGATTGGAAATTATACAGACAATTACATTGATAGAAGCCACAATCTATTTGCAATATGAAAGCTGATCCACCCCCATAAAGAAATAAAGTAATGTGGAAGCTCCACTCAATGGCATTTCTCTCAAAGATCTGGATTCTGGTGTGAAGAAGACGGGAGGTGGGAAGAGAGGAAGAGGAGACGGAGGAAGAGGGGGGAGGGTTGTGTTTCTACCAATCACGAAACAATGTGGCCACGGAAAATGTCTGTCGGGACCTAACCTAAAGTAGCAGGCATAAGAGAAACGCCTGAGCGGAGTTCCCACATCCGGTTTTCAACGGAAAAGGAAGCTAGGTTGAAAATAGCTGTATCCCTGAAAACCGGAACATCCGGTTGTTGGTAACTCTGCTAAGGCTAGTCGGGACCAATAGCCCAGCCAATTATCTCTCTCTCTCTCTCTCTGATGCAAACTTACTCTGTCTCTTCACACACACACACACACACACACACACAGACCCACCCACACAGACCCACCCACACATGCTACATAACTCAAGGTAGTAGTCACAGAGTTTCATTGAGGTGCTTTTGTCTTGATACGATCTCTGTATACCATTCTTCTCAATTGTGATAAAAAAACATACTGGATTGTAATACTTGTTTAGATGGACTTTATCTCTCAGTCTCATTCTCTCTTTCTCTCTCAGTATGAAAGTCTTAGGAAGTTAGTTAAGGGGTAGTTGAGTTGGTTGTTGTTTCAGATAGACAGTATGCCTGAAGGGACCCAAACACCATCTTACTTGATGACATGGCTTCCTATAGGCTCCATCACACACATTCATCATTGCATAGTTTACAGAGGATCTCTTAGTCAAACTAGGGACAGGCAAACTGCACTGTACCCAATAGAAGTACAATACATTTCTCATCATTCTAGGAATCACACCATAAATTAATCTGTGTAAAGACTGGATGGACATCAAGTGATTTCAAAATGCACCAGTCTAAAGCCAGGATGTTGACAACATTAATAATTAATTTATAGGCCCCTTTACAATTAAATGATTTACCCTTAAGTAATATTGCAGCTGCATAAAATATGTAAATAAAATCATGTCAGTAGCTTATACCTAGGTTTAAATATGACACCTAACAGATTCGAGAGATTAGTAAAATATGGAGGCAAAATAAAACAACACCCTCATCACTGATCAAATGGTTCAGTGTTGACTCCCATCGACCCAGCAATCAGAAGGTTGGGGGAGGGGCGAATAACATACTGCCGATAAGGCAAAGAGCGGTGACTGAAAGGAAGTTTGTGTGTGTGGAATCTGTGGGACTTACCTGTGGAGGTGGGGTTTGTGAGACAAAGAATTGAGGAAAAAGGACTCTTCTTCTCGACAAAGGCACAACCAGATAAAAAGAGGTTTGGAATGATATGTTAGCATGCCATGCACATAGCTCATACCTGAAAAATGTAAGGACACTGTGAGGACAACAATGGACTAAAAACAATGACGATTTCATCCAAAATAGGTAATGAGGGCGAAATGAGTCTTTAGAATGCCTTTAACTTTTACTGTTCTCCATCTCCATCTACAGAAAGCAGTTATGTCAAATGCAAAAAAAAAAAAAAAAAGAATGGAAGAAAATATGCAATGACAAATGTCAAAAAGGATGATGATGATGATGATGATGATGCATCAAAGAAGAAAAAAGGGTAGACATGCTGAATGAAGAATGAAACTTAAGATTCGGGGGATGAAAATGTGCAAGCACAGCCCCCAGTATATAGGGAGTTAAGAGTTAAGTTGTGGGATGGAGGCATGGAGGGAGGTAAAGAAGGAGGGGGGAGGGAAGAGAGAGCCTTATATTTACCCGTCGAGAGACCAGGGCAAAAAGGTGTCTGGGCTCGGAGCTCAGGGCTTGGGGGGAGACGAGGGCCTGCCTGCCTGCCCACCTCGAGTGTCAGCACCCACTGCTCACACTGCAGGGAGAGCACAGAGACCGCTGTCAATACACAGTCATGTCGTCTGCATGTACACACACACACACACAACAACAAAAACAGCATTCTAAGCATGCACTGACAGATTACGGGTCACACTTCAGTGTGTGTGTATAGACTCGAAGCAGGTAGACTTTGGTTTCTGGCCTTGTTAAGCTGTAAACGAATCGAACAACTTCCTGTGTGCTGTTATCACACAATGTGTCTCTGAGCAATAAAACACACATCCTGCCCCACAGCTAAACCAGGAAACCATGGCCCTTTGACCTGATGGGATTCAGTGATGTCATCAGAATATAGGCCTACTGCGGGATGGTGAGGCAAATTGGTGGCCCAACCAAGACACTAATTTTCGTTAAGGCATTTATTTCCAACATGGCAGACTAGCACTAAAGGCTGTTGACAGCTGATTATTCTGGTAATAGGTGAGGTAAACACAAGGATAGATGGACACAAGGAGAGGGCATTACAGTGCAGAGCCACCAACAGCTTATCTACTTTGTAAAAGAGGTTTGGGGGGGAAAAAAACTAAGATGAGGGGGCAGGGAGGGAGCAGGGTAAAGTAGAGAGAGAACAAAGGATGGATAAGAAGAGGAAAAGCTGGAGGGAGGAAAGGAGAAGATGGCTAGCTAAGACAGGACAGATAAGAGGAGTAAGTATGGATGAGAGAGACGGGGATAAGAGAGAGGGAGAGGGAGGGAGGGAGGAAAGAGAGAGAGAGAAAGAGAGAGAGAGCCGAGGATGGATGAGAGAGAGAGAGAGAGAGAGAGAGAGAGACGAGGAAAGGAGGGAGGAGGGGGTCGAGAGAGACAGGACAGAGATTATCAGATTAGTGGCTGGTTAGAGCTCTAATTAAGAGGCAGAAAGAGAGGCAGTTATAATGGGGCTGGGCAGAGGAGACATTTTAGGTTCAAATTCCTATTTAGCCACTGCACTGTGTGCAAGCATGTTAAACCCTGTTCACATGAAACACTACACGTGCGCCCTGGCCTGTGTACGTGCTCACTTCCAAGGAGACCAACTGTGGCCTGGTGTCAGAGTGCAGTCCAGCAGGATGGTGTCAGAGTGTAGTCCAGCAGGACGGTGTCAGAGTGCAGTCCAGCAGGATGGTGTCAGAGTGTAGTCCAGCAGGACGGTGTCAGAGTGCAGTCCAGCAGGACGGTGTCAGAGTGCAGTCCAGCAGGACGGTGTCAGAGTGCAGTCCAGCAGGACGGTGTCAGAGTGCAGTCCAGCAGTACGGTGTCAGAGTGCAGTCCAGCAGGACGGTGTCAGAGTGCAGTCCAGCAGGACGGTGTCAGAGTGCAGTCCAGCAGGACGGTGTCAGAGTGCAGTCCAGCACGGCTGTGTCAGAGTGCAGTCCAGCACGGCGGTGACAGAGTGCAGTCCAGCACGACGGTGACAGAGTGCAGTCCAGCACGGCGGTGACAGAGTGCAGTCCAGCAGGACGGTGACAGAGTACAGTCCAGCACGGCGGTGACAGAGTGCAGTCCAGCATGGCGGTGACAGAGTGCAGTCCAGCAGGGCGGTGACAGAGTGCAGTCCAGCAGGGCGGTGACAGAGTGCAGTCCAGCAGGACGGTGTCAGAGTGCAGTCCAGCAGGACGGTGTCAGAGTGCAGTCCAGCAGGACGGTGTCAGAGTGCAGTCCAGCAGGACGGTGTCAGAGTGCAGTCCAGCAGGACGGTGTCAGAGTGCAGTCCAGCAGGACGGTGTCAGAGTGCAGTCCAGCAGGACGGTGTCAGAGTGCAGTCCAGCAGGACGGTGTCAGAGTGCAGTCCAGCACGACGGTGACAGAGTGCAGTCCAGCACGACGGTGACAGAGTGCAGTCCAGCACGGCGGTGACAGAGTGCAGTCCAGCAGGACGGTGACAGAGTACAGTCCAGCACGGCGGTGACAGAGTGCAGTCCAGCATGGCGGTGACAGAGTGCAGTCCAGCAGGGCGGTGACAGAGTGCAGTCCAGCAGGGCGGTGACAGAGTGCAGTCCAGCAGGGCGGTGACAGAGTGCAGTCCAGCAGGACGGTGACAGAGTGCAGTCCAGCACGGCGGTGACAGAGTGCAGTCCAGCACGGCGGTGACAGAGTGCAGTCCAGCACGGCGGTGACAGAGTGCAGTCCAGCACGGCGGTGACAGAGTGCAGTCCAGCACGGCGGTGACAGAGTGCAGTTTAGCAGGGCGGTGTCAGAGTGCAGTCCAGCAGGACGGTGACAGAGTGCAGTCCAGCACGGCGGTGACAGAGTGCAGTCCAGCAGGGCGGTGACAGAGTGCAGTCCAGCACGGCGGTGACAGAGTGCAGTCCAGCAGGGCGGTGACAGAGTGCAGTCCAGCACGGCGGTGACAGAGTGCAGTCCAGCAGGAACACTGTGCGTGCTACGTACGTGATGCAGCTGTCAGACAAAGTGACAAGGGCCATTTCCTATATCTGAATCGCCCTCTCACACCTCCTTGGTGAAGGGCAATGCTACTGTGGGGCAAAGGGCGAAGAGGGCATTCACATAATAACCTAACCTACAAATAAAACCCATCACAGAAGCTTGTTGCATCCTAGGCTATATTGCAAACAAGTGCTGAAAAAGCTAACGCTACAGACGATTATATAATAATATATGCCATTTAGCAGATGCTTTTATCCAAAGCAACTTACAGCCATGTGTGCATACATTTTTACACACGGGTGGTCCCGGGAATCGAACCCACTATCCTGGTGTTGGAAGAGCCATGCTCTACCAACTGAACTACAGAGGACCCCAATGATGATTAGCTACAGATCACTGCACGTCTAAAAAGTCACAAGTATCCTTTATTAGGCCAACACACTTGTGTGTGTAAAAGTGTTATTGCTACATGCCTTGCATCCCAAAAAAATGTAATAAATAAAAGAACAGTATTAACAGTGCTAATTGAGAGTGATGATAGCATCTAAACTGAGCTGTCCAGTTATCAGCTTGCTACTGCTGGGGGTTTATCACTTTGTTTCATCAGCAGGCAAGGACAAATCCCTCGCTAAACTGTTAGCCTATGTTGCTTCTCATACTAAGACACTTTAAACCCATGGAGGAACCTATGGGCATCTAGAGCATCGAAAGAAATGCATACCGGTATCTTTTTATTATGTAGAGAACAGTCTTGTGAAGAAAATATAATCTTTACAGGATGAGGAGTACAGCTAGTGACTATGGTGTGTGTGTGTGTGTGTGTGTGTGTGTGTGAGTGAGTGAGTGAGTGAGTGAGTGAGTGAGTGAGTGAGTGAGTGAGTGAGTGAGTGAGTGAGTGAGTGAGTGAGTGAGTGAGTGTGTGTGTGCTGCTGTGCTTTTCTTGGGCCGGTTGACAGGCACAGACAAGTGCAAAAACCTGGAGGTTTGAGACCAGAGCAGTTGACACAGAGAGATATCACTTTTTGCCTGCTCTACACGACAGCATCCCCACTATATCAGTTTCAACTGGGAAAGATAGAAGCGGGGGAGATAGAGAGAGAGAGAGAGAGCGAGCGAGCGAGAGAGAGCAAGAGAGAGAGAGAGAAATCAAGAGGGTGTGGGAGAACAGACTGATGCAAAAAGGAAGGAGGCCGAGAAAGGTGAAATGAGAGAATGAGAGAGAGAAAAGGGGAGGTGAAAAATATGAATTGCTTTGCAGCGCACAGCTCACTAAGAGGTAGAGGCAGGGAGGGAGAATCTGGACAAACTAGACGAGCCAGTTTCCTCCATTATGGTTCAGCGAGGAAGAGAGCCCTATGTCTGTTTCCACCAGCTCTCTGCTGCCACCAGAACAGACAACCTAACTGCTCATTGGCTCTCCAGTCTAGTCTAACCCATGCTACAGGATACCAAGATGGGGGAGGGTGGATGCCTGAGGATAAGCCACGCCTCTCTCTGGTCTAAGCATCCTTATGGATACAAATGGTGCACCCAACTACAGCATGGTGACTGCTTTGTCCAATGAGAAAGACAATTTTAATGAAAATTAGTTTTTGAAGTTTTTGAAGAAACTTTGACATCCACATAATTAGTTGGTATAAGTTGATTTGTGACTTCACCTCACAAATAAGTAAGCAAAGTATATCTAACTTGTATTTTGATCAACAACATGAGGAATTGAGTAGGGAATGTTTTTCATGGTGTTTTTATTCCACTCAGTTCCAATTTGGTTTCAACATAGAGCACTGTAGGTCTTCATTTGAATACATTTTCGTTCTGAGCAAAAATGACAGCAATGCAAAAACAGAAGTCATCTGACCAACCAGCACATGTGGTATGGTAATTCTTAATGTGCTCTGAGTTCCTTGTATGTCTGTGTGTGTGTCTTACTCCATCAGATGAACATTTAATGACAGCTGAGCTCTTTAAACTTCCTTTTATATTACATCAGTGAGAAACAACAACGTGACCGTTGTGCTTTCAGGTTCCCATTTTCTTCTCAGTGCGTACAGAGATGCAACTTTTCAAACAAATTCTCATGAACTGTGAGAATCCTGAAAAGAGAGTTGTGTAGTTGTGAAACTAGTCAGAAGCGGTGCGTAGAGATTGTGGTTGGTGTCAGGTAAAAAGAGTCTCTCAGGATGACTAGCTAAAGTCTCACGTTTGAACCTGAAGTGCATTATGAGAGGATAACAGTTCATTAGAAGATCTAGCCTATCGCTGCCACCATTCTGCCTCCAGCCCAGATTGTTTGTACTGTAGCCAAAACGCAGCTTAGTAAGCGTTTTAAAATAACTTCCCAGATATAATATTAATTTAGAAAATATTGGAATGTTAAAATTATGTATAGTATAGTATGGTTGATAGTTGAAAATCTTTGCTTGTGCGTGTTTAGGCTACCTGCCCCTCCCCCCTCCGAAGCATAGGCTACTGTACTGACGTTACAGGCTTGATTCAGAAGATAAGGAGAGCTATTTTTTATTAACTAGAGAAGAATGGATTAACTTTTTCAATGCTAGTTAAGGATACTATAGGCCTAGTTATCACGTTTCTCATTGGATTTATTAACTACAAAAAGGTAAGACATGTTTTTAATTCTGGTGCCGCTCTGCACACACAAGCTTGTTAGCTAGCTAGCTCAAGCTTGTTTGCTAGCTAGCTCAAACAACATTCAAAGTTCCTCCATAGAAGCCGCTCCTCCTACATATAATTCTGTGGACCCAATTCAGATAATGCATGTCATAACAAGATGCCCGGCGCTTCAAGTCTCCTCCTCAACCCTCTCTTGCTCTCTGTCTTCCACAGGAGGTTGGTGGCACCTTAATTGGGGAGAATGGGCTTGTGGTAATGACTGGAGTGGAGTCAGTGGAATGGTATCAAATGTCAACCACATAGTTTCCAGGTGTTTGATGCCATTCCATTTGCTACGTTCCGGCCATCAGCAGCCTCCACTGCTCCCCACCTGCAAAATGTCAGTCGCATCTTGCGCCATAGGCCACACTTCGCTTGCCTGCTCTAGCCGCACTGATTGGTGAAGTCATTTAATGAGCTAAATGTACTTTTTTTGGGTTCGAACATGTTGAGAACTTTATTTTGCTGGTTGGAACAGTGGAACGAAACAATTTTTTGGGGGGTTCTGTTCAGAACAAAATACATTTTGGTTCCAACCCCTGGTTGATAGTATGGTTGATAAAATATCACATTATACAGTATATCCAAGGCTTTGGGTATCAAAAGCTATGAGAGTTTACTACCATGTATGAGGAAATTAATGTAGACAGGGTTTCTCGTAAGCTACGCAAAAGAGGACGGCACTAAAATGAGCATTTGCACCATTTCTCTGAGCATTTACACAATTTCTTAAATCATGCATGAGAGCACCAACTGTTCTGGATGACTGTGTGATCACGCTCTCCGTAGCCGATGTGAGACCTTTAAAACAGGTTAACATTCACAAGGCCGCAGGACCAGACAAATTACCAGGACGCATACTCACAGCATGCGCTGACCAGCTGGCAAGTTTCTTCACTGACATTGTTAACCTCTCCCTGACCCAGTCTGTAATACCTACATGTGTTAAGCAGACCACCATAACCCTGTGCCCAAGAACGCCAAGGTAACTTGTCTAAATGACTATCGCCCCCTGGGCACTCACATCTGTAGCCATGAAATGCTGGCCATGGCTCACATCAACACCATCATCCCAGACACCCTGGACCCACTCCAATTCGCATGTCGCCCCAACAGATCCACAAATGACGCAATCTCTATTGCACTCCACACTGCCCTTTCCCACTTGGACAAAAGGAACACCTACATGTGAATGCTGTTCATTGACTACAGCACAGCGTTCAACCCCATATTGCCCTTGAAGCTCATCACTAAGCTAAGGTCCCTCAGACTGAACACCTCCCTCTGGAACTGGATCCTGAGGGCAACAACACATCCGCCACGCTGACTCTAAACACGGGGGCCCCTCAAGGATGCGTGCTTAGTCCCCTCCTGTACTCTTTGTAAACCCACGACTGCATGGACGCGCATGACTCCAACACCATCATTAAGTTTGCCGACGACACGGCAGTGATAGGCCTGATCACAGACGACAATGAGACAGCATATAGGGAGGAGGTCAGAGACCTAGCAGTGTGGTGCCAGGACAACAACCTCTCCCTCAACGCCAGTAAGAGAAAGGAGCTGATCGTGGACTACAGGAAACGGAGGGCAGAGCCGCCCCTATTCACATCGACGGGGCTGTAGTGGAGCGGATCGAGAGCATCAAGTTCCTCGGTGTCCACATCAATAAGGATCTATCATGGTCCAAACACACCAACACTGTCGTGAAGAGGGCACGACAACGCCTCTTCCCCCTCAGTAGGCTGAAAAGTTCTACAGATGCACCATCAAGAGTATCTTGACTGGCTGCATCACCGCTTGGTATGGCAACTGCTAGGCATCCGACTGCAAGGCGCTACAGAGGGTCGTGCGTACGGGCCGAGCTACCTGCCATCCAGGACCTCTATACCAGGCGGTGTCAGAGGAAGGCCCAAAAAATGGTCAAAGACTCCAGCCACCCAAGCCACAGACTGTTCTCTCTGTTACCGCACGGCAAGTGGTACCGATGCACCAAGTCTGGAACCAACAGGACCCTGAACAGCTTCTACCCCCAAGCCATAAGACTTCTAAACAAGACTGCTAAATAGCTAATCAAATGGCTACCCGTAGTACCTGCATTGACGCTTTTTTACACTAACTCTCTTGCACTGACTATGCACACACACTGGACTCTAACCACACACTCACACATACTTACACTACATACACACACTTTCACACTCCCCACATACGCTGCTGCTACTGTCTTATCTATCCTGTTGCCTAGTAACTTTACCCCTACCTATATGTACAGTACATAGCTACCTCAATTACCTTGTACCCCTGCACATCGACTCGGTAATGGTACTCCCTATATTTAGCCATGTTATTTTTATTCATAATCTGTTTCCGTTATTCACAGTGTATTTATACCTCATGTCACTATTTCTATATACACTGAACAAAAATATTAACGCAACACGTAAAGTGTTTGTCACGTTTCATGAGCTGAAATAAAAGATCCCAGAAACTTTCCATACGCACAAAAACCTTATTTCTGTCAAATTATGTGCACAAATTTGTTTACATCCCTGTTAGTGAGCATTTCTCCTTTGCCAAAATAATCCATCCACCTGACAGCTGTGGCATATCAAGAAGCTGATTAAACAGGTGGATATTGTGCTGGGGACAATAAAATACCACTCTAAAATGTGCAGTTTTGTCACACAACACAATGCCACAGATGTCTTAAGTTTTGAAGGGGATGTGCAATTGGCATGCTGACAGCTGTTGCCAGATAATTTCATGTTAATTTCTCTACCATAAGCCGCCTCCAACTTAATTTTAAAGAATTTGGCAGTATGTCCAACCAGCCTCACAACCGCAGGGGCAACTCAATATTAGGAAAATGTTCCTAATGTTTGGTATACTCAGTGTATATATTTTTTCTTATCTTTAACTCTGCATTGTTGGAAAAGTAAGCACTGTTAGTCTACACCTGTTGTCTACGAAGCATGTGACAAATACATTTTGATTTTAAAAAGCTGTCAAGCTGCCCAACGGCAGGCACACACACAGACACACACACACGTCACAGATCGAGCATGGCATAATAGGGTTTGGGAACAAGAGTCCTTGGCAACGCGGGGGGCTCAGCTGTCAGACAGCCACAGGTGCCGTCGACAGCCAGAGACTTTTAGGGGCCTTTCTCTCCTCCAGGAAAAAAAAGCCAGGGCTTTATTCTAGCCCTAAATGGGACATATGCTACCTTGGCTGGGGCTACTGGGGCTACTGGGGCTGCTGGACCTGCTGGGGCTGAGGCTGAGGCTGCTGGGGCTACTGTAGGTCTGTTGTAAGGTGTTGAGTCCCCAGAGTGGGGTCTAGTTTGACAGGCTCACATGAGGGGGGTATGGGGGGCATGCTCAAATTCAGCCACATCTCCTGTAGTGGAAAATATGTAGGGGAGATAATGTCAAGAGAGATGATCCTTCATAAACCTACATTATACTGCTACTCTACTGACAAAGCAACAGGTTACCACTTCTACTTTAACACACTAGTACACACAAAGACTTTTAGGCCTATATCATATAAGTCAAATGTAAGTTATGTTGACATTTAGGGCTATTAGCAGGTGGAAATGTTAACCTACATGTAGCACCTAACATACTTGCACAGGCACAAAGTCACACACAGACCACCCCTCCCTGACACGCACACACAGACCACCCCTCCCCCTGACACTGACACACACAGACCACCCCTCCCCCTGACACTGACACACACAGACCACCCCTCCCTGACACGCACAGACACACACAGACCACCCCTCCCCCTGACACTGACACGCACAGACACACACAGAACACCCCTCCATGACACGCACAGACACACACAGACCACCCCTCCCCCTGACACACACAGACCACCCCTCCCTGACACGCACAGACACACACAGACCACCCCTCCCCCTGACACTGACACACACAGACACACACAGAACACCCCTCCATGACACGCACAGACACACACAGACCACCCCTCCCCCTGACACTGACACACACAGACCACCCCTCCCTGACACACACAGACACACACAGACCACCCCTCCCCCTGACACTGACACACACAGACCACCCCTCCCTGACACACACAGACACACACAGACCACCCCTCCCCCTGACACTGACACACACAGACACACACAGAACACCCCTCCATGACACGCACACACTGACACACACAGTGATGTTGTGTTGGGTGCGTGTTACAGAGTGAGAGTGCAGATGCAGATTGTGTGCTGACAGATCCCATGCAGCCCCACTGACAGCTGCGTGGAAAAAAAAGCCACAAGCAGTCCACCAACCAACCAACCAACAGCACCCAGCAAATAGCTAGCTGTCTGTCCTGTACTTTGTGCCCTTGGTGCCACAAACACAGCAACTACACTACAGTTACAAGCTTATGTTACCCAGAAAGACTCGCAGCTGTAATTTCTGCCAAAGGTGATTCTAACATGTATTGACTCAGGGGGTTGAATACTTATGTAATCACTATATATTAGCGTTTTATTTTTCATAAACGTTTTACAAATGTTAGAATTTTTCTTTCACTTTGACATTCGATTATTTTGTGTAGATCGTTGACAAAAAATGACAATTAAATCCATTTGAATCCCACCTTGTAACACAACAAAATGTGGAAAAAGTCAAGGGGTGTGAATACTTTCTGAAAGCACTGCAAGCTAATGCTAATTTCAACCTTCCTACAAATTAATGTGATGAAAAAAGGAACTGATTAATTTCTAAAGAGATCTTTTGAGTTCCTTTTGCTGGGTATATGAGTGTATGTGTGTGTATGTGTGTATGTGTGTGTGTGTGTACTGTAGTGTTGCCTGAAGCAAGGTCTTCTCTGAAAGCTAAAGAGATGTTGGGGAGAGCTGGCTTGACATCCCCATCAGGCTGACAATAAATATCCCCTGCTAGCTAGCTACTTATTTGGCACAGCTCTTCGCCACAAGTAAATCACGCCGTGAGCAGAAAGGGTACGCTTTTAAACAACCCCCCCACCCCCCTCCCCCCTATTATTTTGTTGTTATGATCATCCCCTACTCCTTTAGCAGACACTTTAATGTAAGGAGACGGAGACCCATCCATCTTTATCTCTCTCTCTCCTCGTATCCGTCTGTCTGCTTCCCATCCTGTTCAGCTCATTTTCCCTCTCTGGCAACCATTCACCTTCCCCAAAACACACACACACACACACACACACACGTAGGGTTACAAAATTCCTGGAACTTTCAATAAATTCCCTGGTTCTCCCAAAATCCCGGTTTGAAGAATTCCCGAAATCATGAGGGAATAAGCAGGAAATCCGGAATCCTCTAATCACTATTTCTGGAAAACCAGGAAATGTATTGAAAGTTCCAGGAATTTTGCAATCCTACGTGTGCGTGTATGTTCTGTATGTTTATACAGTACACTTTGGGCTGGTGAGGAACATTGAGCCTAGCTGTAGGTCTGGGGCTGGTGAGGAACATTAAGCCTAGCTGTAGGTCTGGGGCTGGTGAGTGACATTGAGCCTAGCTGTAGGTCTGGGGCTGGTGAGTGACATTGAGCCTAGCTGTAGGTCTGGGGCTGGTGAGGAACATTGAGCCTAGCTGTAGGTCTGGGGCTGGTGAGGAACATTGAGCCTAGCTGTAGGTCTGGGGCTGGTGAGTGACATTGAGCCTAGCTGTAGGTCTGGGGCTGGTGAGTGACATTGAGCCTAGCTGTAGGTCTGGGGCTGGTGAGTGACATTGAGCCTAGCTGTAGGTCTGGGGCCGGTGAGTGACATTGAGCCTAGCTGTAGGTCTGGGGCCGGTGAGTGACATTGAGCCTAGCTGTAGGTCTGGGGCCGGTGAGTGACATTGAGCCTAGCTGTAGGTCTGGGGTAAAGATGCGTCTAGTTTTTACTTGTATTTCATGTTACACAACTTTTTTGTTTGTTTCATCACTCCCTCTGCCTCCTTCCCTCCCTGTCTCCTACTACCACTCTCTCTGCCTCCCTCCCTCTCTCACCCTCTCTGCCTCCCTCCCTCCCTCTCTCACCATCTCTGCCTCCCTCCCTCCCTCCCTCTCTGCCTCCCTCTCACCCTCTCTGCTTCCCTCCCTCTCACCCTCTCTGCCTCCCTCCCTCTCACCCTCTCTGCCTCCCTCCCTCTCACCCTCTCTGCCTCCCTCCCTCTCACCCTCTCTGCCTCCCTCCCTCTCACCCTCTCTGCTTCCCTCCCTCTCACCCTCTCTGCCTCCCTCCCTCTCTCACCCTCTCTCCCTCCCTCCCTCCCTCTCTGCCTCCCTCCCTCCCTCTCACCCTCTCTGCTTCCCTCCCTCTCACCCTCTCTGCTTCCCTCCCTCTCACCCTCTGCCTGCCTCCCTCCCTCCCTCTCTCTCTCACCCTCTCTGCCTCCCTCTCTCTCACCCTCTCTCCCTCCCTCTCACCCTCTCTGCCTCCCTCCGTCTCTGCCTCCCTTACCCTCACTCTCTCCCTCAGCAGCAGTCCTACAGTTCATGGTAGCAGGTTTAATGACACAGAGGACACAGTGGGCCTGGACTGCTCTCCACTGACAGTTGTCTATCTGTGCAACAAATGGCACATTCATTCAGGGGCAGCAGTGACAGCCCAACTACATAAATTCTGGGGCGCGCACACACACACACACACACACACACACAACATCTAGCAGCACCTAAAACAGAGCCTACAGTTATAATGCGGTCTTGCTCCACTCGCACTTTATGTGCAGCTCTTTTTAAAGGTCTGTTAAGTTCAAGTCAGTTAATAGTCTAGTAGTTCACCAACGGTCATTGACTACCCATATCAGTATGCCAATGAATGGCAGAACAGCCTGTAAAAGCACTTTGTTTTATAAAGGCTGTTTTCAAATTAGATGGTATGCTCTAATTTGCATAAGGGGTATTCAGACAGACCACACATCAATAGGAGAAATTCAAGAAGGCATTTTGATTCACCCGAGTTTGAATTGTACAATTCACATTACTTTTTGAATTGTAAAATTCACCGGAGTTTGAATTGTAGAATTCACCAGAGTTTGAATTGTAGAATTCACCAGAGTTTGAATTGTAGAATTCACCAGAGTTTGAATTGTAGAATTCACCAGAGTTTGAATTGTAGAATTCACCAGTTTGAATTGTAGAATTCACCAGAGTTTGAATTGGGCCATGATGCCTAAATAGATGCCAACCTACAACATTTGTTCTTGAGGTTTTCACACATACGGTCCAGGACACCTTGTGTCAATATGAAGCCAAGGACTGATAACTAATAGCCTACTAGACAGATTCTTTATAAAATGGCGGCACGCCACCAGTTGAGGCACATAACATATATTGGGGGAGAATGAAGTGAAAAGAACATCCCCGGTGTTTCAACAATACACTTGGGTGTGTTACTCTCTCTTTCGTAAAACCTTCTGTCTTTCAGCACTTGAAATGCAGGAGGGAGGAGTGTTTGTGTGTGTGTGTGTGTGTGTGTGTGTGTGTGTGTGTGTGTGTGTGTGTGTGTGTGTGGGGGGGTGGCTGCCTTCAGGCCTGCAAGCTCATACACGCCATACCTGGCTAAGCCTGGACTTAACACACAGACACACACACACTCAAACACACATACATACCGCAAGTCCCAAAGACAAGACTCACGCCCTCATCACACCGATTAGCCCAACCTACCTGAAAATGTGTGTACATACGCATAGCACAAAAAAATAAAAATAGACGCCCAAAGCATCTCCCAACCCTACAGTCATCTGGGTGAGCTGCTTGTATTGAACACAGTGTACACAGTGGACATACTGGGAAAAGTTTGCTACTTCAGATATATGCAGTCACTCGTTTTTTTTAAAACTGCTTGAAATGCGGCGAGGATCTCAACATTGTGTACAGTGAGTGAAATGTTTTGAGGCTACTTGGTCTATCGAGTTAAACAAGGCCAACTTTTGCAGGCTTATTTTCCAAGTGTTTGAAATGGTGTATCCCTATGAGTAAGCGGTGCCCTAGCCATAAGAACTGTAGCATAGAGCATCTTCAGCTCAGGAGGCTGTTTGTCTGTCTCTGTCTGTCTGGGTTCCACCATGTCTGATGAGGAGACAGAACAGGAGAAACCACTGGCTGGGGGGGGGGTTCACCCAGCAGAGAGCCCAGGCCCAGGCGGGAGGATACGCCTCTTCACAGCTCTCACCATAATGGGGCTCTTTGTACAGCCAAGAAGAATACACCCTTCATCTGGACTGGGGACTGAGGCTATCCCTCTCTCTCTGTCTCTTCCCACTCACACACACAGACATCTACCGACAACACATGATTTGTGGCTGTCAAGACCTTTTCTTCCCTCCCCCTTGTAGAGGACTACCTCTCTCTGTGTGTGTGTGTGTGTGTGTGTGTGTGTGTGTAAAACTAGATGGATCAGTTCAGCAGCGGCACCACCAGCTACTGTCTCTATCTGTCCTTCTACATGGATCACCATGCAGCGTGCCCCCCCTCCCTCCCTCCCTCCCTCCCTCCCTCCCTCCCTCCCTCCCTCCCTCCCTCCCTCCCTCCCTCCCTCCCTCCCTCCCCTTTCTTTGGCTTCACTCCTCTTGATGTTGCATGACCTAACACTCCACAGTGAGGATGCAGGCCAAAGTACAAGGCCACACAACATCAGCCAACTGCTTGCCGGCACCGGCTCGCACCCACCCACTGAGCCGCCCAGTACCTAAGCCCCTCCCACCCACATGGGCACCGGCCCCCTTCCTTTCTGCCTCGGGCCAATCAGGGACTCCGCAGCCAGCTGTTTGCCCGGGCTGCACACGTGAATGACAGCGGGCGGGTGGAGGGGGGTGAAGTGGGTGGGTTGGGAGGGTGCTCTTGCAACTTTCACAACTCCTAGCAGCGGGGGGTTATCCGTGGCGCCTCCGGGGGTATGAAGCCGGCTGTGCAGCACAGCACCGCTCCTCTCGGCTACACTGAAACAACTCCGCCAGCAGCACCATCACACCAAGTCCTGCCTGCCTGCCTCTCGCTCTCCTCCTCTACTACTCTCCACTGAAATAAGAGTCACATTGTGTTTTCTCTTTATGGGTTCTCGGCCTGCCTTACTGCCTGAGGACATGGGCTCCTACAAGGGAGTGATTCATCTGGAGGGTGGGAGATGATGAGGGTGGAGATGCTGGAACTTCACAAAGAGCAGAGATTTTTGGGGGTCCCACAGAAAAATTATCTCCCTCCCTCCCTCCCTCCCTCTAAAGTAGGCAGTGATGGGGCCTGTTTTATGTCAGACATTACTGAGAGTGGTAGAGCAGGATGGGTGAATGATCAGATCTGGGAGTTTGAAGATACTTTCTGGGCCTGGAAGTGTTAAAAGTCAACCCCACCCGCCACAAATGGGAGGGGGGAATGGGGCAGTAATGGCCAGTTACAAAGACAGCGAGCTGCTTTCCATGTGTTTAATAGTGATACTGGACAGCTAGCATCACCTGCTAGCATCTAGGAGGCTCCTCCTTTGAAGCCTGCCTCTCAAGGCTCCGAGCAAAGTGCCTCCTCGTCGAACACAAGGCCTGATAAAAAAGTTAATGTTTACTGGGATAGAAGTGCTGGCTTAGGGAGTGCCAGATGGATAAACTTTGACTACATTTTGATTATTCTCTTTGTTAACTAGGCCTACTTCTCTCTGAACCCGTTTATTTCCCTCGCCTTCTGACAACAATTCCCCTAATGCTGCACACAGCTCCTATCATAATTATGAAAACCTGAAACAACATCCAGTATCCACCATTTCCTGTTCAGGGGAAGTCCAAAAGACTTTGCAGTCTTGTGGGATGGCCCATTTCCTCAGCAAGGGATGAAATGAGAGGGGACAGGGATTATTTCCCCCCTCCGAGTTCTATTTATCCCTGACACCGTCCCTCCATCTCAAAATGGCTCTGGTGGCATGCTATTCTAGTTAGTCAGGCCTCACTAAAGGCATCTCAACCAGCATACACTTTTAGAATATGATAGACTCAGGATTCATACAAACTAAAACATCGCACTGAAAGAACAACTGTGAGAAACAAACCAACTTTGTCATTTTACAGGCGTTAAGTATTATGGTCTTATTCTTGACAAATGGTAATTGACTAATGCTAACTCAGCAAGTCCTCCCCAAAATATCTATGACAGAACAAACCAAATGGCGGTGCAGACGTATGCTAACTCGATTCCTTAGGGGCCTTTAATTGTCATCATGGGAGTCTCTCTTCACTCTGAGCAGTCTCCAGTAATGTCATTAGAGGGCTCAATGAGCATAACACTTGTCTCTGGGGCCTTGCTGCATTGTTACAGTATTCAACACCGGGGGGCCTGACAGAGTCACTGCATTACAAGCTTGGCAACCTTGCTCCGAACAGATAAGAACAGTGTCGAAGTGGAGACAGATCTGGACAGAACGGACCTGGAACAGCATCATCTTCCAGAGACGGTCTTGATTAAGACCACCTTGATGACTTAGCGGGCTGAGGATAAACTTGGGATGTTTCGTGGTTTCACAGTTCACATTTCTGCAGTATTTGGTGACAAACAACAGGCAAAGTGTTTGTAGGTAGAAGTAGTATGGAAGAATGAATGATGGACAAAGATGAAACTGGACAACAACTAAATATAAGCGGAAAATATAGTTTCCATTATTCTCATCAAGTCCCAAAGCCTGTTCAATACCTAGTAGAGGAGGGAGTGCACTCTGCTCAGTTGCAAGTAGTTACATAAAGGGGTCAAAGGCTTATTTTGCCCCGATGCTGCTGCTCTTTCAAAGAGGACCCTTAACCTGGTTTTCACCTGCTTACCAATGCCTGTGGGAGCTGGGAAAGATGTTTAATGTTCTCCTTGGATGGGGTTTATAATTCCTTCCACTCTGGTGAACTTTGGTACCTGGAAGGAGGGGTTAGGGGGCAGAGCAGACGGGAGGAGAGCTGGGTGGCTGGCTGGTCTGACTGACTGGCTGGCTGGTTAATGATAATGATGATAATGCCCCTTAAAAGGAGGCACCGCAACCTTGTGGGAATATTTTCACCGAAGTTAAAACTAATTTAGGGGGGGATCTAAAAGGTTTATCCCAGACGTGTTCAGGAGAGAGAAAACATTCCCCTGGGTGGTTGAAAGGGTGGTCCTGTGTTGTTGGGTGTGTGTGTACACCTGCTGTGAGATGGGTGGCGGCTGTGCAGCCTGTATGCATCACTGGTGTTGTTTGGGCAGCGAGCTGCTCCTGTTGTGGGGGGTAGGGGGAGAAAAGGCCAGGTTTCAACCCAGAGAAAGGGCAGTGTTTCTGCTTTTGTGTGCACTGCCTCCGGGCCTTGTCAAGAGAGAGCCTATCCCATCAACTCTACTCCCAAGGGGGAGCTGGAGAGGAGGAGTGCAAAGAGGAGGGGGGGGTGTTGGAGATTGGAGGTGGGGGAAGGTTGACAGTGTAGTGTTAACTTCAGCTCAACAGAGCGGACACACCTATCCCCCCCCATCCCCCCAACTAAGCACCCCCCTCCCCCTCTTTGCACTCCTCCTCTCCATCTCTGATCAGGCCATAGGAGGTATTTTGGAAACAGTGGGCATCTTTATCCATTGTCCAATCTTAAAGTTGGCTCTAAACAAAACATTTAATCCGATCAGTGAATTTTTATTTCCGTGACAGTGTTTTCTTCTGGGATGTAAGAGAGAATCAGGTAGGGAGGGGTTGAGCTATAACAGGGTTCCCAAACTGGACAAAAATATAAACGCAACATGTAAAGTGTTGGTCCCATGGTTCATGAGCTGAAATAAAAGATCCCAGAAATTTTCCGTACGCACAAAAAGGATATTTCTCTCAAATGTTGTGCACAAATTTTTTACATCCCTGTTAGTGAGCATTAGCGTCTGAATCTAGTTTATGATTCGATCCCTGTCCTATAACCTGATGTGAGAGAGAAGCAGGCAGAGAGGGTTTGAGTCATAACCGGTGTCGTCCTCGATCCTTGGGCGTGGAACTGCATGATACAGTGTGTAGCCAACGTCACAGAGATTACCCCATCTTGTAAAGTCAGTTGTTTGTCTGCGTCTCACGGCTGATGACGTTAGCATGTCTAGGAACGGGAGGGGACTTCAAAAGAAAAACCAAACTCTCTCCTGAAAACAAGTTTTTTTTCTTGAAAAAAGTAAGCTGTCAACTTAACTCCTGCACATCCTCCAATCAAAATGAGGCCATCATTCACATAAAGAATGAGTAGGCCTAGAACATTAAAAAAATAAAATGTGTTGGTTTATGTAGGCCTAGTTCAAAACTACTTACAAGTGCTGAATCATTTCAAAACAGGAAGAAAAAACAGCAACACCAAGCAGTTTATACTATGTTGTCATGCAGACAGACAGCGAGAGAGAGATGGGGGGACTTAGTTGACCCTTATCAGTAGAGTGGAGCCCCCAATCCCTACCCCCCTCCCACTCCTGTCTCCTCCTACATTAGGACCTCTCCCATCCCATAATCCCTGTCCCCCTCCCCCACCTCTCACGCAGCTTTGCTAAGGGATGCTTTAAGGGTGTGTGTGTGTATGTGTGAGAAGGTGTCTGTGTGTGTGTGTGTGTGTGTGTGGGGGGGGGGGGTATGTCTTTTCGTGGCCAAGGAGGAGGGACAAGCAACAAGTCTGGGGGCATGTGATCCGGTCTCTATGGAGACGAGGTGTGTCCTGTGTGTTTGTAGAACAAACAATGGTACCTTTTCAACTGATGAGGGGGAGGAGGCTAGTGTGTGTGTGTGTGTGTGTGTGTGTGTAAGGTGGTGACCACATCATATACACTGTTGGAATGGGACAAGGAAGTGGTGGCTCAGTGTTTCTTCCAAGGATGCCCCTTTGAAGAGGCATTACGCAGGGCCAACCTTGCTGGATTAATAGGGATTACCACGGTAGAGTTGGGTTTAACAATTCAAATGCAAAGGAAATGTGATTATTGTCGTGCAATTCTATTCTACAAAGTTTAGGCCTACTCAAGGTTTGGAATTGTAGGCTAAAAGTAACACAAGGTAGCAAAATATGAAACTGCAGGAAATGGCTCGGGTGTACATTCAGGATGAAGCCTCTGAAAGCTATTAGCACGTCGGCCACCCATTGGCATAGTCATATCTGACATCAATGGCATCATTTCCCAGCATGCACCACTCAGGAGGGGTGTCATTAGAGCAGCTCATCCTTCTATATTTACTGCCTCCGCGCGTCTAACAGACCATCTGAGATAGCCAGACTAACTAATAGAGTCCTCTCTCGATAAGCAATTCCAAATGTGTCCTCAAAAGTGGCAGATACCGATGGCAGAAATCGACCATACCTAGCCGGGGGCAGCGGCAAGGTAGGGACCAACGGGGCAGGAGGATCGGAGGGGGAGACAACCTACTGTGCACTAGGACTAGGCTGTGTCCGTCCAGGCATCTCTCTCTAGTCCTGCACACACACCAATCACCAACCAGTACAAACGTTTGGTTGTTTTATGGCTCTTGAACGGATGTCAATTACTATAGTTCCATCCATTTGACTACATTTCTCTACACGCCTATTTACATTCTAAAAACACAATATTAGGTGGCATTTTAAAAAAGACAGTTTGCCTGAATAATTATGTCCACATGTTCAAAAACTTTGATTGCGGTAACTTCAATCTGGCTATATGTTGATAAAGTCAACATAACCTAAGTATGTTATATTTTCATGTTCTCTTCTCTACCCAGCTCTCTCTCTCTCTCTCACACACAAAACTGGTTGGACCATGCTGTTGCCGTATGCACTTTTTTCCTCTCCTTCTGTCTCTCACTCTGTTCCTCCCTCCCTCCTCCCTCCCCTGTCTAGCTCCAGTGAGCAACAAGTGCTGCCTGTGAGTACCACCCCTCCCCCCTCCCCCTCCAACCTCCAGAAGCTATCTCAAATCCTCAGCCTGCGAGCAACTGCCAGCTGACAAAACTGTTTAGTCAGCATGAAAGACAGGGAGGGAGAGAGCGATGTGGGGCTGGATGAGAGAGAGAGAGAGAGAGCAAGGAGGCTGAAAAGAGAGGAGGCTGAAAAGGCTGAGAGAGCGAGAGAGGGAGTGCAAGAGCGGGGAGGCATTCTTACTGCGCATTCTCCATCCAGTCTCCCTTTTTCGTCTCCATCAGTCTCTCTCCTCTCTCTTGCTCTCACTCTCAACATAGCGTTAACCCTTTCTTCTCTGAGACAGCCAACACAGTTTAGAGATGGCTGCTCGCAGAGGTGAAAAGTAACACTCAAACCACAGCCAGGAAGACAATCCACTCCATGGTAGGAGTATTTTGTGAGTAAATGGAGGACAATGGAACCGTATAAAGGTTCCCCTACCTCCACTACAACTCAAATAAAGTAACGTAAACAAAACAACAAGATTTAAAACTGTTTGTCTCATCCGTACGATGGAAACGGGCTGACTTAGGAGAGGAGGCGACAACTCTGGAGAGCGGAGCCATTGTTGTTCCACTTCCTGTCTCCCCCATGCTTCACCCCTCCTCACCCCAGGTGCTGCTGCAGCCTCCATTTTCTAGCCTCTCTCTCCCTCTTTCCTTTCCTCTCCCCTCCCCTCCCCCTTGTGGCATTCTTTCACATCAGTGGCACAGCCGTCGAGTTAGACTTTGAACCCGCAGTAAATACCTGCTTTATTTGCAGCCTGTGCTGGAGGCTAGGTGGTGGCCTGTGGTTGGGAAGGGTGTATGTGGGTGGTGGGTGTGTTTGAGGGGGGGGGACATGTATAGTGACAACTAGGAGCTGTGCAGAGGGATAAAGGACACTTAGGGCTCTGCAGAGACAGGGCCGACATCACCCTGGTGCAGCGTTCCCTCCCTCCCTGCAGCTTATCAGTTAGACCATGGACACACCCTGTGAGATGGATGACTTGGCCAATATTAACAACGCACTTCTGTGGGCCGACAAGAAAGAGTAGAACTATTGGACAATGAAGGTGCTACTGGTTGCTATGGCAAGCGATGCTAGTAAAATAGGTCACTCATTTCCCATAACAAATAAAAGCATCCATTCATCCAACCAAGATCATATTCACCAATGTAGAACGGATGGCATGGATTTTCTAGTAGTGGGTTGAAGGAGTAGTCCTGGCAGCAATCAATTCATCCAATTGTTTCCCGAATCCAACAACGTGATGCAATAGTACCTTGAGAGACAGGCCCCTAAACATTAGGACCTACTTTACACATTAGCTATGCAGCCAAGTGTCGCCTATAAAAAGCCAGTGCTATTAATCTAGATTTGGGACTTCTACCACAAATGTGTGGCTGTGCATACAAATATCACAGAGCCTCACCACTAGGCCTATATTTACACTGGGGCCTAGACCACAGCCAGGATATAGGGGGCTAACTATGGACTCACCCAATGGACATGTTGTAATGTCTACTGTAAGGTCCCTCCGTGTGTGTTTGCTGGTCGCAGCTTACATTCACACACCTGTAAAAGAAGTCCATCCCCTACTCGGTCCCAATGAAAACCTCCCTTTAAAGCAGCCTACGTGCACACAATGGAAGCACCGACACTGTCCTACTTAGCTGTTCCGTCCACTTCTCAAATTTCCGCCATCTCACTTGGCTGTCTGTTACCGTATCCTCATCAAAGCACCACCTTGAGCCTCGTTCCATCATTACATCAATAATGTTGGGGATGCAGCACATATAAGATGCAATACAGCATGTGTAACCTAAATGAAATGTGTGCGTTCTCATTTTTAAACAAGGAGTCAATGCATAGTAACAACTGCATAATCAAAAGAGGAAAGTTTATGAACTAAGCTATCCCCCCCTAGCAGTTAGGAGTAACATACATTTGAGGTTGTAAGTCCTGAGCAAGGAAGATTCGGGAAGAGGAGGGGCGAGGTGACACAGCGAGGCCGAACCCCAAGCTTGGATCCAATTTTGGAAACCATCTTCCTCAGGTTCCCTCTTTCCTCCCTCCTCTTACACCTACAAGTAGAGTCCCTATGTCCCCTCCACGCCCTCCCGGCCGGGGGATGGAACCTAATCTTATCTAAAAAAAGGCAAGTTAAAAATAGCCCTGGGAGCCAAAGGGCCAGCCCATCTGTACCCTTGGGGAAACCACGACCCATGGGGAAACCACGACCCATGGGGAAACCACGACCCATCTCCATCAGCAAGAGAGGTAAAAAGAAAAAGTGTCTTCGTTTTTCATTTTGACCCAAGACCTTCAGTGTCTTCTGGGTGGTTCGCCCCATACATCCCTCTCTTATTTAATTGATTTAGCGTTAGTGAACAACAACAGGTTAACAGCTAAATGAGAGGAGATATAGAATGAGGAGGAAGCGGGGCCAGTGTGGTCCTAATACCAATGCCATGGTCCTCTGTAGCTCAATTGGTAGAGCATGGTGCTTGTAACGCCAGGGTAGTGGGTTCGATCCCCGGGACCACCCATACATAAAAATGTATGCACACATGACTGTAAGTCGCTTTGGATAAAAGCGTCTGCTAAATGGCATATTATTATATTATTATTATTATGCCCAGGAGGAGGGCCCAGTGTGGTCCTAATACCAATGCCCAGGAGGAGGGGCCAGTGTGGTCCTAATACCAATGCCCAGGAGGAGGGGCCAGTGTGGTCCTAATACCAATGCCCAGGAGGAGGGGCCAGTGTGGTCCTAATACCAATGCCCAGGAGGAGGGGCCAGTGTGGTCCTAATACCAATGCCCAGGAGGAGGGGCCAGTGTGGTCCTAATACCAATGCCCTGCATTGTTGAAGGGACTTGCCTGTCGGCTTGCCATCAGGGGACACGGTGTTTAAGTCAGTGTCTTTGGGGGATGGATGGGGTTTTATTAGGCTAAATGGTGGGCTAATGAGGGCATAAGGGTGTTGAAGACTCTTAATTACCTCCCTGAGCATCCTTGTCTGGCCCAAACCTCATTGGGAGGAATGTTGATCAACTGACTTGGTTTCTCGTCAAAGAACATATAAGATTAAATTGTTCTCCTTTATGTTCATCCAAACTCCTAACAACTTGTGTTATCATTTGAGTGATGCTACAAAATGCCCAGTTTCACATCTGGACATTATTATGTTTAGTTGAAGGCTTAATCATTCCCTTGAGTAGCCTATTTGTTTTAATTATTTTACCAGCCATATATAATGACTGTTATTATTAGGACCATTTAGCCCTAAGGCAAAACAAACAAAGAAACAAACATCATTACATTAAAAACCTAGTTAAAACATAGCCGATCACATTGAATTGCAGAGATGAAACAACACAAGATGACAGAAAGTCAAACAATTGCCATTTCTAACCAGAAGAGTAAGACAGGTAAGACCTTACTTGAGTAAGATCCAAGTCCAACCAACAACTTAAACCAGAAATCTAAATGTAGACTTCTGAGGTGTGTAACTAGGCTACAACTGGTCAACATCATATTAAATTAAACATTGTTTTTGCACTCAGAGCATCCCACATCAAGGATAGAAAACTGTTCAAAGTGACTTCCTTGGCTAAACTGAGACCCATAGCTAGTCTATTTTGTCAACACACTAGAGTCATGAGTACCGATAATGCAGTGGATTTGGAGACCTTGTGGAGGGTGGAAAGCTGAGGACATACAAAGGGGACATCCTCTACTAAAGTGTGGTTCCACATTGATCAACATTCATCAACTATATCTAGGGTCAGAATTCAATAGAAAATAGCTGGTCAAATTAAGTTGTTCATCATTTATTTATATTCAACCACATCATGCTCTTTTTGGTGGAAGTTATAGAAATTATCATTTGAGTGATGATTACATTATTATTATTTTTTAAACGAAACTGTCTTCTTGACAGTGCAAAAGCATTTTCCTCTTATCCAGTCTACTATTTCATCTGCATGCCCTCGCTTGACTATGACTGCAGGGCCTAAACCAGGACAGGCTCATCATCTTTCTGTACCACAGAAAAACAACTTCTCTAGCCTATGTTATGCCTCCCTCAATACATGATACACTTAAAGCAATAAAGTCAACTGATGCATCCTGCTTACCCAACCCCCACCCTCACCCTCCCCTCATGTTGCCTTGACTTGAGTCGTTAGTTTCATCGCACATTCAACCAAACTATTCACGCTTTCAGTAGCCTATTTCTTCATCTTAAATACACCAAACATCTTTGATATAGATTATAGAGTTGGATGGTGAGTTTCCCTACAGCGAAATGACTGTGTTTGATCCCGCTGTCGCCGTAGGCCTACTCGTCTACAGTGTAGAATTTCGTAATGGAATGCGAACTGCTCATCCGGATCTGCACTCTCCTCCCTGTCTCCTTCCAAGTGGTCAGAGAGCTCGAGAGAAGAGGAACATCGCCCAGCGAGCTCCAAAACCGTGTTGCTTCTATTTTCAACCACCGACAAAACAGTCAACAATGCAAATATCAACAGGTCATCTCTCCATCACCAGACAACATGTTGTAAACAGAATAACAATGTAGACACAAAGTTACACTTTTACCCAGTGCTATTCTATGCGCACAGCAGTCGACGAGATCAAGGGACGAAGGAAAAAAATAGAAAAGAATGCCTAGCAACCATTATCTAACCAGCTCGCGCTACGTTGCAGTTCCCCAAGAGACAGAAACGTCTCAATTCATCACTTTCGAGCGTCTAAAAGACCTAAAAATAAAAACTACCCATGAATGATCACAAATAAACACTGTACACATCAACCATGCATTTTGCATCCTTCTCATTGTAGATGAGGCTAAACAAATTTGCATAAAGTGGATTATAATAATTCAAGAATGTAAAAAAGTGAGAAATAATGATTGACGTGTTTATTATCGTAATGATGAATGAGGAAAACTATAGACTAGTAGGATAACAAGCTTCATGATGAGTAGGAAGTACTGTTTCGGTTTATTTCCTAAACAATTAAAGATAGAATCGTGTCGAATCATTGAATAATTTGAATTGTAACATTTTAACACAGGCTACTCTTGAAAAGTAAATAAGTTTCGTAAACATCTCGGCAAGGTCAAAATGTAGCTAGCTATACCGACACATGGCCACTAAGCTGTAGCTAGGCTTCGATCAAAGTGCACTGAAGATATGGATGCTCGAGTGCAGCAACAGGCGGCTAGTTAGCTAGCAGACTTTGAACCTCCTCGAGCCCCCATCATTAAAAACACTTTACCGAGGGGGGAAGTTATAACTCCAACAATTGCTGTTGATTTGAAGAGGGAATTAGTAGCTAACTAAACCTTGCCGGTTAAAAAATAATAATATAAGGAAGAGACATTCCACCGCTCAGGCGTTTTAATCGTGGATGAGCATCAGGTCCTCATCGAAAGTAGGAAGCAAATGGGAGTTGCGAAAACTATCCTATCCACATCTCTTTTCGAACTTTAACAACTTTACGTCACAACAACTGTAAACTTCGCCAAACACTCAATTAACATCACATATCGACTAAACCAAACAAATAAGGAAGATTTAAGAGAATAAGCCGAGGAGCTAGGTACTTACGTTCGACTTTGTTGGGGTTGGGCTGCTTGCGCCGAGACATACTGATGATGGTGAATGGTGATGATGGGCTAAGAAAAAAAAAGAAGCTGCAAAGTTGTTCCGGAGAGGAATCAAAATGGCGTTACTGAGGATGTGCAAAGTTAAACAACTTTGTTCCCCCCTCTTTCTTCCAAATTCCTAAAGAGGAAGATAGAAGAAAGAGTTGAGAGACGAGAGGAAAACACTTATTTCGCTTTCCTCTCTGGCCGTCCCCAAAGCGCTGTTCTCTCCTCTCCCCTAAACCTGATAAGTAAGACGCATCACGTGTTGCTCCTGCTAGTCTCCAAGGGGACGTGTTACTGAGGCTGCTGCCACTACACTTGAGCCAGTAAGCATCTCTACAGGAGGGGTCTCAAAAGAGCAAAACGTTTTATCGAGCGGCGTGGTACCAATGACTACGTGGTACCCTCAACATAAAACTTCGAGAGAGGAAGTGCACGTGGAGGAAGCTCATGCCCTTTAAAGTTCTAGAACTTTGTTGTTGATCAACATTTAATTATGGGGCAACTTTGTACAATGAATAGATGCGATTTAAAATCAAACCTAACAAAAATACACACCTATCATTTAAAAATGAGTGTGATGATTAAATAATGTTTAAGTAGATACATGACGCAGTGATGGATTCCCAAGCAACCTATATTTAGCTAGTTTCAATAGAAAACATTTAGTTTCAGCTGGTGCCTGCATACCCCCACATTCCTCCAAGCCCTCATCTCTGGATACAGACCCCTCCCCGCGCCTATGCTCATCAACCACTGGCCGACAAACATTTCCCTCCCCTCTATACAGCTCAGCTGGTAGGAGCCTGCACAGCCCTCACTCACACTGTCTGGGCCACGTTGAGATTGAGTCAGATATATTAGGCTACATTACCAGTATTTCCAACTTTTCTATCATTTTTGTTTTAATTATTATAACTAAGTTAGTCTAGACAAACTACTTTCATTAAGGACAAATTAACTGAAGATTAAATGTGATTTTTTGGGGGGGTATGACTTGACAAGGACAGCAATGGAGTTGGAAAGAGCACAAACTGATCTGGGACCAGGCTAAGAGGATAAGAGAGTTTAGTCATTGTGGCTTCCTTCTGTTGATTAGATCCAACCTAAACTTAATTTGATTGGAGGTGTCATGTGTGACAATCACCACCATGTTTGGTCACACCACCATGTTTGCGTCCCAACTCTCCTCCAAAATTGCCAAAAGACAAGTGATGCTTTAGGAATGTTAATAAGGATGCTACTTGGGCTGTCATTTGTTGACATCACATAATTCTCAGAGACACTTTGCAATTTGATCTGAATATTGATCACTAATCATCCTAGTAAAGCTAAACTCTCTAGGCTTTGTATCCAGGTATGCCCAATCAACGGCAACTGAATGGAAAAGACGGCACCAAATAAAATAAGGAAATTAAATGGTGCTTATATTTCCAATAAGACATATACTGTAGCTCAATCTACACTATGGCATGGGACGTGGACTCATCTCAATAGACCACTTTTGAGGTCTTAAAACATCTGGCAAACATCTGATTTTGGGAGTGAGAGCTTATTTGTATATCTAATATCACAGAAGATACCTAACATATTTCACAAGGCTGAGTTAAAGAAATATGGTCATTGGTGAGCTGTTCGATTAAAGGCTCAAATGTTATTTTTTACACATAATGTGCATCAATTTTGTTTATAAAGAAAAAAAAACACACACTCCTGCAGTGCCATTCACTTATCTGAAGGAAATACTCACAGTATCAGCCTCATGAGCCTGAGATGAACATAAATTACATTACACCACTAATCCAATCAATTGTTTTCTTTCAAATTCAAATCAAACTATTGACAAACAATTAGCACATTTAGTTTCACGTTTCTGTGCATGCTTGCCTTGCCCTTGACCTGATTCACAAAAATGTTGGCTTTCCCCTAGGGTGGTTTCACTCTTTGTTATCAAGTGCTTGCATGCAAAAAAAAACATTTTATAAATCTAGGTTGCACAAACTTTATGATCTGCCATTAAAACACTCAAATAGGCATTTTAAAAAGCCATCCAATTTCATCACTTTGACTTTCAAGAGACTGTCGCCTACATGGTGGTCAAAAAAGTAGTTTGTTTGCGCGCGCACGCGCATATTTTAATTGCCAAAAGTGGCAGAGTGCCCATAGAGATCCTAATAAATGACCGATTCTGAGTGTGCCTTTCTGCTGTCACAAAACCCACAAAAATGAGTGTGATCTTATTTATTGAACGTAACCAAGGCTTCAACCCCGTTGCTAAGGAACAACCATCCCAACTTCGACAACAACAAAAGGGTGGATTCCATCGTGTGTGAGGCGGCCACAGCATCTCACATTCTGTAAAACAAGTTCCAGACTGGTCTGAGCCGCGCGCGACCGCGTATCTGCAAAGGAGTCGAACAAGTTGATAACACTCGACGCATATGGGTCACCATGTTTTAACTTGAAGAACTAGGCTATTTAACGCTGTCGTACAAACTGTAATTACACTGTATTTGACTCTACCCAGTACCCTCACACCATCCTCAGTCACATGAGTTAAACACCTGTTGGTTGTTTGGGGGATGACAAGCACATGCTGCACTTACTCAATTGCCTGTGAACTGTCTGTCAGGTTTTTTTTCCCTATAGGGCCTATTTCAAAGTTAACAACTTTTTAAGTCATTTTTTACACATTCTAGATGTGTTCCAGAAATTGACTTTGTGCTTAAAGAAAGTGTATGAACTACAGTAATTTGAGTTGTTAAACTAAGATGTTGCCCTGGCTGGCTCCAGCATGTGCTTGGAAGCAAATGCATAGATAAGGAAGGACAGGGGGAGTGGTGAAAAACCGGTTTCCATTGGTGACAGATGATTTGTAGGGAACAGTTGTTTGCCTTGCAGCCTGCATGGCACTGAAGCTGCACAGAGAGGAGGGCAACTTGTAAATGCTCTCTTTATAACTTGCAGATTCGGCTACTGTGTTCCAAGGCGCAATATGCACCAACAGATGGTGTGCAAACACTTCTTTGTGGCAGTTTCATTACACATAAACCACAATTTGGTTATGTCTATAATTCCCTTGACCCCAGAGAGAAAGGTTACTGATTGAAGTGCATAATCTACCTTTGTGGCGATTCATAGAAGAGCTTGGATGGAAGACATGGAAATGATACTCAGGCAAGGGGAAGAGAATAACAACAATTATAACGGGCAACTATATATTAGCCACAAGTGCAAGAATGTCCTCTCCGTCTAACATCACTTGTTAGGATTTTGCAGAGATGACAGTTCAGTGCAATAGAGCTAGACTCACTCTTCCATGGAAGTCTCTTTGCCAACAGATGTTTTTTCCGCAGCATTTCAAGAACTTTGATTTAATCCCATTCATTTATTTCATCCGGTACTCTACCCTGCACCTTAGACTGCTGCCCTATGTACATAGTCATTGAACAATGGTCACTTTAATAATGTTTCCATACTGTTTTACCACTTTATACAGTGGGGAGAACAAGTATTTGATACACTGCCAATTTTGCAGGTTTTCCTACTTACAAAGCATGTAGAGGTCTGTAATTTTTATCATAGGTACACTTCAACTGTGAGAGACGGAATCTAAAACAAAAATCCAGAAATTCACATTGTATGATTTTTATGTAATTAATTTGCATTTTATTGCATGACATAAGTATTTGATCACCTACCAACCAGTAAGAATTCCGGCTCTCACAGACCTGTTAGTTTTTCTTTAAGAAGCCCTCCTGTTCTCCGCTCATTACCTGTATTAACTGCACCTGTTTGAATTCGTTACCTGTATAAAAGACACCTGTCCACACACTCAATCAAACAGACTCCAACCTCTCCACAATGGCCAAGACCAGAGAGTTGTGTAAGGACATCAGGGATAAAATTGTAGACCTGCACAAGGCTGGGATGGGCTACAGGACAATAGGCAAGCAGCTTGGTGAGAAGGCAACAACTGTTGGCGCAATTATTAGAAAATGGAAGAAGTTCAAGATGACGGTCAATCACCCTCGGTCTGGGGCTCCATGCAAGATCTCACCTCGTGGGGCATCAATGATCATGAGGAAGGTGAGGGATCACCCCAGAACTACACGGCAGGACCTTGTCAATGACCTGAAGAGAGCTGGGACCACAGTCTCAAAGAAAACCATTAGTAACACACTACGCCGTCATGGATTAAAATCCTGCAGCGCACACAAGGTCCCCCTGCTCAAGCAAGCGCATGTCTCATCTGAAGTTTGCCAATGACCATCTGGATGATCCAGAGGAGGAATGGGAGAAGGTCATGTTGTCTGATGAGACAAAAATAGAGCTTTTTGGTCTAAACTCCACTCGCCGTGTTTGGAGGAAGAAGAAGGATGAGTACAACCCCAAGAACACCATCCCAATCGTGAAGCATGGAGGTGGAAACATCATTCTTTGGGGATGCTTTTCTGCAAAGGGGACAGGACGACTGCACCGTATTGAGGGGAGGATGGATGGGGCCATGTATCGCGAGATATTGGCCAACAACCTCCTTCCCTCAGTAAGAGCATTGAAGATGGGTCGTGGCTGGGTCTTCCAGCATGACAACGACCCGAAACACACAGCCAGGGCAACTAAGGAGTGGCTCCGTAAGAAGCATCTCAAGGTCCTGGAGTGGCCTAGCCAGTCTCCAGACCTGAACCCAATAGAAAATCTTTGGAGGGAGCTGAAAGTCTGTATTGCCCAGCGACAGCCCCGAAACCTGAAGGATCTGGAGAAGGTCTGTATGGAGGAGTGGGCCAAAATCCCTGCTGCAGTGTGTGCAAACCTGGTCAAGACCTACAGGAAACGTATGATCTCTGTAATTGCAAACAAAGGTTTCTGTACCAAATATTAAGTTCTGCTTTTCTGATGTATCAAATACTTATGTCATGCAATAAAATGCAAATTAATTACTTAAAAATCATACAATGTGATTTTCTGGATTTTTGTTTTAGATTCCGTCTCTCACAGTTGAAGTGTACCTATGATAAAAATTACAGACCTCTACATGCTTTGTAAGTAGGAAAACCTGCAAAATCGGCAGTGTATCAAATACTTGTTCTCCCCACTGTATGTCTTAATCTCCTGTTCTTTCTTTCTTTTTAGATTTTTTCTTTTAATTTAGTTTTTTACTTTTGGATTATGTGTCTCTTGTTATTGTATTGCTAGATATTGCTGCACTGTTGGAGCTAGATTCGTAAGGATTTCGCTGCACATGCGATAACATCTGCAAAGCTGTGTACGCAACCAATAAACTTTGATTTGATTTGATCCCTGAATATAATTATTCTAATAACATCATCTAACCAACCAGGAACTAGGTGAAAATGTTATTTTTATGTTTCTTGTCAGCTTGGTTCCTACTGGTTGAAGAGGTTTACAGTCCTTTCCTGACCCCAAATCACCATCATACCCTTTTGAAGACCCTGTCACCTGGGCTGTGTTCATTGGGCACCAAATGTAAGTAAACGGAGTGAAACAGGGAGGGACTACCTTGACTTGTCCAATAAGAAACACTCATTTTGGTTTTCATTTCTGTTTTCAAATGTTTTCTGCTGCATGTGCTAATGACCACGACTCTGGATAAATGTGAAACCTGTGTTGCCTATGCTGACACTGTCCTGTAATTAAGGGAAGAAACACTGACAAAGATGTTTCCAAGTTTGAACGGATAGTAGGATAGAAGAGTGAGGAGTGGGGAGGAGGGGAGAGAGAGAGAGAGAGAGAGAAAGAGTGGGAGGGGAGGGAGGGAGAGAGAGAGAGAGAGTGGGAGGGGAGAGAGGGAGAGAGAGAGTAGGTGGTAACATGAAGCCTCCTTCAACCCTGTCAAAGGATCCAAATGGTTTGGAGTGCTTGAGTGCTTTGAGATCTGACCTACACTGCAGTGTGGCTGTCTGTCCTACTAAAGGCTATGCCTAGAGGCCATCACACAGTCTGTGAAGAAACAACCTTGGGATTTGTCACAACAGTAGCAGTAGAACCGCAGTTAATCATTGACCTGTTGCTAGTCCCAATGTTGGTGTATCAGTGTGTAAGGTTGTTGCTGCGTTTGTGTGGTTGGGTGGGTCATGAGTCACTAAAATGGCGGGTAACTGAGGCTGGGCTGGGGCACAGAGATAGATAGAGGACTCTAGTGCCCAAAAGCCAGTTTTAGCATGGGCAGTGCCATTGAGGACCAGGGGTTGGACCCGGTTCAGGGAACAGAACAGAAAAATAACCACATTTTTAGAGGAACAGAAACAGAACCGGGAACAAAAGTGATCTCAAGTGTTCAAGGAACAGAACAGTTATTTAAAAATCTTGAGAACCGATTAATAAGTTTCTTTTGAGTTCCAAGCTATTTTTTCAGTCCCACAAAAAATACCATCAAAGCTCCTATGCAAAGCACTCACTCTGTCACTCAGAAACGTCTCCTTCCAGTGTCTGCCTGCCAGCTTTTTCTAGGCTAGTTAAGGATACTATTAGTTATCATGTTTCATGTTTGGATTTATTAACTAAAAAAAGGTAAGACGTGTTTTGAATTCTGGTGCCGCTGCTTGTTATTAGCTCTGGTCCAGGGCATTGAGCCAATGTTCGGACATTCAATGTTCCTCCATATTAGCCGCTCCTCCGTAGGTAACTAGCTATAATATAATATAATAATATAATTATGTAATTCAGTGAAGTAGGAATGACAGGCCTACTACTAATATCCTAAACACATTATAATGCACATCATATCCTGATGCTAAACACTTAAATCCAAGCCTCCTCCATGTCTACTCCTGTCTCTTGCTCTCTCCCCATTCGCAAAATTTGAGTCGCATCGTGCGCCCTACACTTGTCCATCCATCAAGCATGTAAACAATTAGCTTGCCCGGTGTGGTGAGACTGATGGTTTGTCGAGATTGATGGTTTGTTGACAACTGTAGCATTTTAGCTAAGCCTAACCCAGCTACGGAAGGAAGTGACTTTATGTAGTCGGTTAGTAGAACTAACGCAGCAGATTAGGATAATTAATACAGCAGTATAAGATAATCAACATAGCAGGTTAGGAGAATGAGGTTACGGTTAGGAACAGGGTTAGGGTTAGGCTTAGCTAAAATGCTACAATTGTCAACAACTGTTATCCCTAACGGACAACTAGATGGGGCTGTACTAGCCACAACCATACAAACCATTAGTCTCGACAAACCATCAGTATCTTAACACCGGTCTATAGCAAGCTGCTCTATCTGCGCTGATTGGTGGAGTAATTGAATGAGCTAATTGTAAAAACTATGTTGATTTCAGGTTAAAAAAGGAAGAGAAAGGAACAATATAAACCAGTACTTTTTTGGGTTCAAACCGGTTCAGAACTTTATTTTGCTGGTAGGAACAGTGGAATGGAACGAAACAAATAGTGGTTCTGTTCAGAACAAAACGATTGGAAAATAATTTTAGTTCCAACCCCTGTTGAGGACTGTCACCATTTTCACCAACTGAGTGGGACTTCCTATGGCTTAAGGAAGGATCACATAATTATATCCAGGTCATCAAGAGGGATCAGGCAATTAATTATACTCATGAGCAAACATTCCATGACTGGGGTCCTCCCGAGTGGCGCAGTGCTTGAGGCATAACTACAGACCCGGGTTCGATCCCAGGCTGTGTCACAGTCGGCCGTGACCGGGAGACCCATGAGGCGGCGCACAATTGGGTTAGGGGAGGGTTTGGCTGGCCGGGATGTCCTTGTCCCATTGTGTTCTAGTGCCTCCTTGTGGCGGGCCGGGAGCCTGCAAGCTGACTTCAGTCGCTAGGTGTATGGTGTTTCCTCTGACACATTGGTGCGGCTGGCTTACGGGTTAAGCGAGCAGTGTGGCAAGAAGCAGTGTGGCTTGGCATGGTTGTGTTTCGGAGGATGCATGGCTCTCAACCTTTGCCTCTCCCGAGTCCGTACAGGAGTTGCAGCAATGGGACAAGACTGTAACTACCAATTGGGGAGAAAAAGGGGTAAAAGTACAACAACAACAAAAAACATTCCGTAACTTGAAGTGGCAGTAAATTGCTGACCTTGGCTTTAAACCTGTTCAAACAAAACACTCCAGGTGGCAGTATGAACCCTTTCAGTATGTTTACCAACTCATAGAAGTAGTAGAAAAAGAAAATGGACTACTTTAAAATGTAGATGGCTTCAGTGAAGCTCCCCATGCTCTAACACAGGGTTTTCCAAACTCGGTCCTACCCCCCCGGGTGCACGTTTTGGTTTTTTGCCCTAGCACTACACAGCTGATTCAAATAACCAACTCATCATCCAGCTTTGATTATTTGAATCAGCTGTGTAGTGCTAGGACAAAAACCAAACCTTCACCCAGGGGAGGCCCTAGGACCGAGATTGGGAAACCGTACTCTAACGGATGCCATAATGGGACAGTTGCGTCTTTAACTATCGCTGGGGTGAGACAGTCCAACCTTGTGCAGAGCTGTAGGGATGTTTGACAAACACAAGAGCCACACAAAGTTCCTCAGATCCAGGCAATCCATACATTACCAGTGTATTCACAATACATTTTCACTCAGAACGAGCAAATTCTTTCCAAACGGGTTACTTTATTCAGATTGAGGTGTTTATATGAGGGGTTTTTATTCAGAATGAGCTCTTATGACTTTTATTTTATGTTTTCTTCAGTGACTCCTAGCGCTGAAACACAGACTCCTTTCTCTGATAGTGACCCAAGACAAAAATAAGCATCTTCTGCTTGGAAAGTCCACACAGTGAGTGAAGCATTCGACAAAGAGAAAAGGAGTCTACATGGATGTAACAGGATACATTAACCGGTTCACAAATTGTTATTTCAACAATAAAACCAACAAGGAACTTCTCACATTTGGCATGGAGCATTATCTATTTGTAGTCTCACATTGAAAAGAGTAGGCCCTCTAGTGGACCAGACTAGAAACTGCTGATGTTGCCTACTCGGACAGAGGTAATTTTTGCTTTTTAAACGTTTATTTTAAGAAAGAGTTTTAATTTTGGAATCAGGAGTAGTCAGAAGAACGTTAAGAAACGTTATTTGTTCGTTGTTTGTTGAAATATGTAGCAAGGGAATCAGAGAACCTGCAGAGCAAATAGCAAAGAACTCATTTACAGAATGTATACTTGAACAAACTGTATTTGGACTGACATTATGCACTTTCACAAAACATTGATTTCTAATTAATGTAATTTAAATTATGATGCAGGTCAGTTTGAATCAAGTGGTTCGTCTTGTACATGGGCCGGTTTCCCGGACACAGATTAAGCCTAGTTCTAGACTAAGAATAAGCATGTTCAAGAGAGATTCTTCATTCAAAGTAGTTTTAAATCTAGTACTAGGCTTAATCTGTGTCCAATAATTCTATATGTTCAATTTAAAGTATTGCAAACACAGCTAATATCTGAGTACATCGTGAGTTATGTCAGTAACATTCACCACACTATCCAAAGACTCTTGACCAAATATGGCCAAATTGATTTATTCTTCTCCTCTCATCCCTTATGTAATATAATTCACATTAAACCTTTGTCTCCCCTATCTTCTTATGAAAGTGACATTGAAGCAGACAATGTGGTAACCATTTTGGTTCACCACAACAACATGCACATCATGTTGAGCAGAAGAAGTTCATAATAAAAACTTCACAAGAATGAGTCCAAATATACACTTCACAATATCAGATGCACACAATATCAAATAACAATTGCACACAAGCTTACCAGTGGTAGGTAGTCCAGATTCTTCAACTTCACTGGTTTTTCATAATCAATCAATTCTGCAAATAAACACACCCAATTTTTAAGTTTAAGAAACACATCCAAGTGAACCAAACTTTTATATTAATCATGAATCTATTCAATTTAACATTCATTTTTGCACACCATTGTGCTACAGTGCAACTTGCTAATGCATCCTGCTAATGTGTCCCACTAATGCGTCCCGTCTATCTATGCTGTCAATGTTTTCAACAGCATAGCTTACATTTCGGCATAGGGCCTATATGCCCTCTAACAAATGTGTATGTGGATCAACAAAACATAACCTACACATACAGACCCTTCAGAAAGTATTCAGACCCCTTGACTTTTTCCACATTTTGTTGTGTTACAGCCTAAATTTAAAATTGATTAAATTGATATGTTTTTGTCACTGGCCTACACACAATACCCCATAATGTAAAAGTAGAATTATGTTTTTAGACATTTTAGACATTTTACAAATTATGAATAATGAAAAGCTGAAATGTCTTGAGTCAATAAGTATTCAACCCCTTTGTTATGGCAAGCATAAATAAGTTCAGGAGTAAACATTTGCTTAACAAGTGACACAATAAGTTGCATGGACTCACTTTGTGCAATAATAGTGTTTCACACGATTTTTGAATGACTACCTCATCTCTGTACCCAACACATACAATAATCTGTAAGGTCCCTCAGTCGAGCAATTAATTTAAAACACAGATTCAACCACAAAGACCAGGGATGTTTTCCAATGCCTCGCAAAGAAGGGCACATATTGGTAGATGGATAAACATGTAAAAAATAAGACATCTATCCCGTTGAGCATGGTGAAGTTATTCATTACACTTTGGATGGTGTATCAATATACCCAGTCACCACAAAAATACAGGCTTCCTTCCTAACTCAGTTGTCAGAGAGGAAGGAAACCGCTCAGGAAATGTCACACAGAGGCCAATGATGACTTTAAACAGTTACAGAGTTTAATGGCTGTGATATGAGAAAACTGAGGATGGATCAACAATATTGTAGTTACTGCACAATACTAACCTAATTGACAGAATGAAAAGAAGGAAGCCTGTACAGAATAAAAACATTCCAAAACATGCATCTTGTTTGCAACAAGGCACTAAAGTAATACTGCAAAAAAATGTGGCAAAGCAATTAACTTTTTGTCCTGAATACAAAGTGTTATGTTTGGGGCAAATCCAACAACACAAGAACATGTGGAATAAGTCAAGGGATGTGAATACTTTCTGAATGCACTTCCCCCCTCTACTCTTACGCAATGTGCATTTAATGCAAGAGAAATACTTAAGATGTACTTTTTAAGTTGTGTTTTTCTTGACATCTGGCTCAATTCAATCAAACCTGCATTTCTATATTTACAACATCGTTTTTTCCCCCATGGTCAAATAAACTCACAAACTGGGCTTGGGTACTATATAAAACCTACAACTACAGTACTACCATGCAGTGACATTTTTAAACAAAGTGAGCACTGGGTTTGATTGAATTCTAGCCCTGATCTGCTATTAGCGCCACACATACAGTGGGGGAAAAAAGTATTTAGTCAGCCACCAATTGTGCAAGTTCTCCCATTTAAAAAGATGAGAGAGGCCTGTAATTTTCATCATAGGTACACGTCAACTATGACAGACAAAATAAGAAAAAAAAATCCAGAAAATCACATTGTAGGATTTTTAATGAATTTATTTGCAAATTATGGTGGAAAATAAGTATTTGGTCAATAACAAAAGTTTCTCAATACTTTGTTATATATCCTTTGTTGGCAATGACACAGGTCAAACGTTTTCTGTAAGTCTTCACAAGGTTTTCACACACTGTTGCTGGTATTTTGGCCCATTCCTCCATGCAGATCTCCTCTAGAGCAGTGATGTTTTGGGGGCTGTCGCTGGGCAACACGGACTTTCAACTCCCTCCAAAGATGTTCTATGGGGTTGAGATCTGGAGACTGGCTAGGCCACTCCAGGACCTTGAAATGCTTCTTACGAAGCCACTCATTCGTTGCCCGGGCGGTGTGTTTGGGATCATTGTCATGCTGAAAGACCCAGCCACGTTTCATCTTCAATGCCCTTGCTGATGGAAGGAGGTTTTCACTCAAAATCTCACGATACATGGCCCCATTCATTCTTTCCTTTACACGGATCAGTCGTCCTGGTCCCTTTGCAGAAAAAACAGCCCCAAAGCATGATGTTTCCACCCCCATGCTTCACAGTAGGTATGGTGTTCTTTGGATGCAACTCAGCATTCTTTGTCCTCCAAACACGACGAGTTGAGTTTTTACCAAAAAGTTATATTTTGGTTTCATCTGACCATATGACATTCTCCCAATCCTCTTCTGGATCATCCAAATGCACTCTAGCAAACTTCAGACGGGCCTGGACATGTACTGGCTTAAGCAGGGGGACACGTCTGGCACTGCAGGATTTGAGTCCCTGGCGGCGTAGTGTGGTACTGATGGTAGGCTTTGTTACTTTGGTCCCAGCTCTCTGCAGGTCATTCACTAGGTCCCTCGTGTGGTTCTGGGATTTTTGCTCACCGTTCTTGTGATCATTTTGACCCCACAGGGTGAGATCTTGCGTGGAGCCCCAGATCGAGGGAGATTATCAGTGGTCTTGTATGTCTTCCATTTCCTAATAATTGCTCCCACAGTTGATTTCTTCAAACCAAGCTGCTTACCTATTGCAGATTCAGTCTTCCCAGCCTGGTGCAGGTCTACAATTTTGTTTCTGGTGTCCTTTGACAGCTCTTTGGTCTTGGCCATAGTGGAGTTTGGAGTGTGACTGTTTGAGGTTGTGGACAGGTGTCTTTTATACTGATAACAAGTTCAAACAGGTACCATTAATACAGGTAACGAGTGGAGGACAGAGGAGCCTCTTAAGGAAGAAGTTACAGGTCTGTGAGAGCCAGAAATCTTGCTTGTTTGTAGGTGACCAAATACTTATTTTCCACCATAATTTGCAAATAAATTCATGCAAAATCCTACAATGTGATGTTCTGGATTTTTTTTTCTCAGTTTGTCTGTCAGAGTTGACGTGTACCTATGATGAAAATTACAGGCCTCTCTCATCTTTTTAAGTGGGAGAACTTGCACAATTGGTGGCTGACTAAATACTTTTTTTCCCCACTGTACCTCCTTTCTTCCAGAAGCAGAAGGAAAAGCGGGGGAAATCGGGCAGGAACCGGGGCTCGTCATGGGACAACGTGGCCACCCGTCCTGTGAGCAGATTAGCAGACAGGTATAGCTCCTCAATTGACTGCCCTGTGGGAGAGGGATACACAGAGAGGGCAAACACTCACTTCCTGCTGGGGAAACGTTGTGTGACTCAACCTAGTTTAAATTTAGGATCATTGTAGCTTTCACATAGCATCAATGTAGCTGGTGGGGTGAATTTGCCAAAAGTCATTAATTTACCTTGACTTCCGCCGTAAATCAACAATAGGAATTCAAGGGTTGGCTTATTCCAAGTGTATATGCAGACAACGCAATTATATACCATTTACCAACCTAAATTGAATGATGATGATCTGGCGTCTTTTCCCTATGGGTGGATGCAGTTGAATTGATTCATTTCCTACAGTAATCTTCAGGGCAATATGTTCCAAAACATACACTCATACCAGGGCGGTAAGTGCTGTTTGTTGACGAGTTGAGTGTTTCAACCTCATCTATTACAGTGAGAGAGGGAACTATGATGCCAGTTTTATTCATTCAATCTCTACATTTCATATTGATGTGTACCATTAAGTTAGGGTCAATGTTAGGGTCGGGGTAAGGGAGCTATAACACCAGTGGCTTTGTTTGGAAGGGAAGGGAAGGTTGGGGAAATATTGAACTCACGAAGCAGAAATGACACTCTCAAATTTCCCTTGTAGGATGGTGACATGGGAAGGCAGGGGTTAACACTGATCCCAATGTCCTGTAAAGGGTCTGGAAAAAAAACAAACAGAAACATTAGAGCAACCTTTGACAATTTTTTCATTTTCTGATGAGAAGAAGAAATTAATGAACCCATGAAATGAGACTGACATGACTATCACATTACAGCACTTTGGTTAAAAATACAGCCTTCAGAATGTATTCACACCCCTTGACTTTTTCAAAATGTTGTTGTGTTACAAAGTGGGATTAAAATTAATTGAATTGTCTTTTTTTTTGTCAACAATCTACACAAACTTATCTAATTTCAAAGTGGAAGAAAAATTCTAACATTTGTAAACATTTATGAAAAATAAAACATAGATAACTATTCAACCCCCTGAGTCAATACATGTTAGAATCACCTTTGGCAGCGATTACCGCTGTGATTCTTTCTGGGTATGTCTCTAAGACCTGTCCACACCTGGATGTGCAACATTTGCCCATTATTATTTTCAAAATTCTTCTAGCTCTGTCAAATTGGTTGTTGATTTAGTTAAGTCAAAACTGTAACTTGGCCACTGTCTTCTTGGTAAGCAACTCCAGTGTACATTTGGCTTTGTGTTTTAGGTTATTGTCCTGCTGAAAGGTGAATTAATCACCCAGTGTTTGGTGGAAAGCAGACTGAACCAGGTTTTCCTCTTGGACTTTGCCTGTGCTTAGCTCCATTCCGTTTCTTTTTTGTCCTGAAAAACTCCCCATTCCTTATCGATTACAAGCATACCAAAAAGTGTTTTTGCAGTATTACTTTAGTACCTTGTTGCAAACAGGATGCATGTTTTGGAATATTTTTTTTCTGTACAGGCTTCCTTCTTTTCATTCTGTCAATTAGGTTAGTATTGTGGAGTAACTACAATAATGTTGATCCATCCTCAGTTTTATCCTATCACAGCCATTAAACTGTGTAACCATGCAGAGTGAGTCCATGCAACTTATTATGTGACTTGTTAAGCACATTTTTACTCCTGAACTTATTTAGGCTTGCCATTACAAAGGGGTTGAATAATGATTGACTCAAGACATTTCAGCTTTTCATTTTTAATTCATTTAGAAACATTTAGAAAAAAACATAATTCCACTTCGACATTATGTGGTATTGTGTGTAGGCCACAAAAAATCTCAATTTAATCCATTTTAAATGCAGACTGTAACACAACAAAATGTGGGGAAAAGTCAAGGGGTGTCAAGGAATCAAAACAGTTCAATAATACATTCTTGGTAGGCAGTAGTAGCTAACATTAACTCATTTTTTGCCTCATCACTGTAATGTTTGCTTCCTTCCCACTGGGCACAAACTGGTTGAATCAGTGTTGTTTTCAATGTGAAATAGACGTTGAATTGACGTCTGTGCCCAGTGGGTTGCTACTCTCAATGCCTGTAGTCCAGTTTGTATTTGTCAGTGGTGTAAAGTACTTACAGTTTTTCTCAATTGCTTAAACACTAAAACCCATTGGCTGAACAAAGTTCTCAGTTGCCTGGACTCATTTAGCTAATTATGCAGTCTGTTGTCAATACCTTAAACCATTTCACATGGTAAAACACAATTTGCAGATCTCACTTAGACTTTTCAGCAAAACTCTAAACACATTCTCATTCTCAAAACACATTCTGCACTCTAATGCACATGTCATCCATACTGGTAAACACAAGTGGCAACAGTCAAATACAAATAGAGAACACATGTCATTGATTGAACACAACCACTCAAAATTGATTTAACCTGTTTCAAATGATGCGACACAACCAATATAAGCCAGTTCAGAGAGCAAACAGGTTGTTGAAGGTGGGAAGGAGAAAGTCTGAGAATGGAAAGAAGAAACAATGTGAGAGGACGAGTGCGTATGCGAGGTGGGCGACGAGGAGGAAGAGGAGGAGGAGGGCAAGAAAGAGGAAGAGGAGGACGAAGAGGAAGAGGACAAAGAGTGGAAATATCTGATGAAATTCGAGCAACAGTCATAGACCATGTTCTTGTCCATGAACTGACAATGAGGGAAGCAGGACTTACAGTGTTTCTCAATTGTTTACACACAAATACTGGTACTTGAGACACAATGACCACAACATGTAACTCATGCACCAACCCCCTGAACCAATTCTGCTAAACTACAAGCACAATTCCTGCTTTACACTCAAATTGCAGTTCTACAACACACTTTTTTCAAAACACTACACACAAATCTTTGCATTTGGCACAATTTTCATGCAGAAAATCTCTTGTTTTCACAATGAACACACTGCCATTCAAATATGCACACTGACTCATCACATGGGCAAACACCCGTCACACAGTTTTACAATTAGCAATCAGAGCTTTAGCATAAAAGGGCAACAGGTGAGCTCTTCTGTTTTGGAGCAATGGATGCCAACATTGGAAACAGAGGCAGAGCCAGAGGAGTGAGAGTAAGAGGAGGAGGACGGGGAGGACAAGGACGAGGACGAGGACGAGGAAGGCCAAGGACCGTAATCTCTGTTGAGATCCGAGCCACTTTGGTTGATCATGTGGTCAACCATGGTCTAACAATGGAGGGAGGGAGGCAAAGAGTACAGCCAAATTTGAGCAGGTACACTGTAGCATCCATCATCCGGACATTCCGAAATGAGAATAGGTAAGAAATCTACTTTCACTAGAAAATTGCAGTACTGCATATCAATACAGTACTCAATGAGTACAGTAGTGCAGTATTGCCTGTGGACTGTTCTGTAGGACTGTAAAAATAAAGTATGTTTCAAGTATTTGGGAAATGTATTTCTACTTTGTATTTACAGCATTTTACTATTTGTTTGGCAGAACTGAAAGATTACCAACACAAGGTGGTCGGGAACGTTTTCTGTCTCCTGAACAGAACTGAAATCATGAACATGGTCCTAGAAAATAACGCCATAACATTACGGCAAATACAAAGAAAAATAATAGAAAACAATGAGATATTTCAAAATATTGATAGGGTAAGCTTATCAACACTGGACAGTGTCTTGCGCAGAAATAATCTCAGGATGAAGCAGGTCTACAGGGTGCCATTTGAACGCAATTCAGAAAGAGTCAAAGAATTGCGACATAACTATGTGCAAGTGAGTCCTATACAATCCCACAATTGAAGCATACTCTCAACACTGTATAAATTATACATATTTCAGTATTGTAATCATAATGATTGTGCTTCACAATAGTGACCACTCCATGTCTATTTCTGATATTGTCATGTGTGTTTCAGAGAGTCCTTGAGCTAGAGGTGGCTGCAGTGGAGCACCAGTTCATCTTCATTGATGAGGTTGGATTCAACCTCACAAAAAGACGAAAGAGGGGAAGGAATATCATCGGCCAGCGTGCCATTGTTCAAGTCCCTGGCCAGGGCGGAGGGAACATCACAATGTATGCAGCGATTACCCACCACGGCGTCATCCATCACCATGCTACCCTTGGCCCCTACAACACCGCCCATCTGATCACATTCTTGGACACCCTACACAACACACTCATTCCACCAGATCAGGTAGATGGCCCAGAGCAGCTCAGGTACGTTGTCATTTGGGACAACGTAAGTTTCCACAGGGCTGCTCTGGTTCGTAACTGGTTCACTGCCCACCCACGCTTTTTAGTTGTTTATCTCCCTCCATATTCTCCATTCCTCAATCCTATTGAGGAATTTTTTCTGCCTGGAGATGGAAAGTGTATGACCGAAATCCACAAACGCGTATACCTCTTCTCCAAGCTATGGAAGACGCATGTGGAGATATAGCAGCTGATGCTTTTCATGGCTGGAATCGCCATGCTAGGCGATATTTCCCCCGCTGCTTGGCCAGGGAAAACATTGCTTGTGATGTGGATGAGGTGCTGTGGCCAGACCGCAACAGAAGAGAGGATGCAGCATTTTTTTCATTTTTCATTTTTTCATATTTTTTTTACTGTAACTATATACATTAAATTATTCTGTTTTGTATGTAGACCACTGTATGTGCAACTTTGTGTTGGTTGGGAATGGGATGTACACTGTGTACATTGTTTTTGTGGAAAAAATGAAATATATTTGTTTCCGTGTATTTGTGTGTTCTGAGTATAAAAACAATTTTCTCAAATATTTTACAACACACTTATGTATGTACTGTCTGTAGTAATGGCAACACTGAACCAAAAAAAGGCCTAAGTCATTATGATGAATGGAAAAGAAGTGTTTCCATTCATCATAGTGTTTTACATTGAGCACATCAGTGTTCAACTGGTTCTTATAAATGTCTATTCATATGATGGTTTGTGTGTGTCATTTGAAAACAAAATTCCATTTTGATAAGAAATAACATTGTTTTGAATGTAAAGTTTCATTTTGCTGGAGAATTGAGGGGTTTTGCCCATTGTGTGTGTGTTTTTTTATTTGTGTGTGGAGTTCTGAGAATATGAGGCATGCTTTCAGAAAATGTGTGTAAACAATCGAGAAAAACTGTAATGTGCAACCCAATTTGAGCCGATTTTCTGTGTCCACCATAGTAAGGACATTCAGAGAAGAGAACAGGTACAGTATACTACTGTATTTTTGTAATTGCAAATTTACTGTACTACACTATATGCAGCTGTTTCAATAGACATTTGTAAAGTTAATCACTGTATGTATTGTACTGCATGAATATGTTTTGTAACTGCACAACTACTTTTTGTAGAATTGCAAGGCTGTCACATACAGGTGGAAGGACAGCTATATTCACTCGGGAGCAAGAGGCAATACGACTTCAAGGGAATCAACAGTGTGAGCATTTCCACAATTGACCGTGTCCTCCATCGTAACAGGATGCGAATGAAACAAGTATACAGAGTACCTTTTGAGCGCAACTCACCAAGGGTGAAAGAACTGCGAGCTCAGTGTGTGCAAGTAAGTGTACATTCAGAAACATTTACTGTAATCCAGATTGTCTACAGTACTAACACATACTATGTGAATTACATTACTCTTCAGTACATACAATCAATGTATGTGAATCAGAAGTGCATACAGTAGGCCTAATTGTACTCTACAGTATAGCACTGTCTCTGTACGACTTACAAAATCCTACATACAGTATATTGTATTTCTACACAGACAATATTTGACTTGGAATCCTTGGACAGACCCCATGAGTTCATCTTTGTCGATGAAGCAGGCTTCAATCTAACAAAGAGGAGAAGGAGAGGCCGAAACATGATTGGACAGAAGGCCATTGTTGAAGTCCCTGCCTGGTCAACGAGGTGGCAATGTCACAATCTGTGCTGCTATCAGCAACCATGGTGTTCTACATCACCATGTTACACTCGGGCCATATAACACCCAACACCTTCTAAGATGTATTTTATTTGAGCAGCAGGTTCAAGAGCAGCAGGGTCAAGAGCTAAATGAGAATCCCATTCCCACCTATGTGATAGTGTGGGACAATGTCAGTTTCCACCGAGCTGCTCAGGTAAGGGAATGGTTTAACATCAATGGGCAGTTTATGAACTTGTACCTCCCTCCATACTCGCCTTTCCTGAATCCGATTGAGGAGATGGAAAGTATATGATAGACAACCCTACACTAGAGTAAGTCTGCTGCAAGCCATGGATTTAGCCTGTGGTGATATAGGTGAGGAATCATGTCAGGGCTGGATACGGCACACTAGAGGCTTCTTTCCCCATTGCCTCAGGAGGGACAATATTGCTTGTGATGTCGACAAAGTGCTCTGGCCTGACCCAGCCCAAAGACAAGAAGAAGCACATTGATCACATGTTTACTCCTTTGATTTTTGTCCCTTTTAGTATTGTATACTGTAGTACAGTGCATTGTAGGCTGTATACTGTACAATGGACAAATTGTATGGCCCTGAACATTGTGCTTTCCATTTGTTAACAGTACTGACTGCTCAATAGATTTTGACTGGTTGCAGGTTCATATCAACAAAGAACAAGAATTACAGTATCACAGAGACAAAGGACAAGTTTGTGAGATGCAGAGTACAGTACTGTAAAAATAGGTGTACAATGAGGAGGAAGAACAAAAAACAAAATTGCAAAGAGCAAAGCAGAGTAGTAATTTCTGATCAATTTTGAGCTACTATGATGGAACATGTTTTCGTTCATCAAAAGAAAATTCTCCCTGAGAACTGTATGTTTTGAAAAATGTGTTTTCTATTTTTCGGTGTATTGTTTACTGACTGCTTAAGAGTGTATATCATTTTGATCACTTTGTTTATGATTTGAGAGCAGTGTTTGATTTTGAACACAGGTAAAACTGTTTTGAGGCGAATGTTTCATTTTGCGAGAGGAGTCAGAGGTTTTGTAAATAGTGCTTGAAGATGAGGTTTTGTGTTTAATGTTTTCAGAAAATGGAGCAAGGTTTCAGAAATTGTGTTTTAGCAATTGAGAAAAACTGTAAGTAAAAATACTTTAAAGTACTACGTAAGTAGTGTTTTTGGGTATCTGTACTTTACTTTACTTTACTATTTCTATTTTTGACTACTTTTACTTTTACTTCACTACATACATAAAGAAAATGATGTACTTTTTCTTCCATACATTTCACCTGACACCTAAAAGTACTGGTTACATTTTGAATGCTTAGCAGGACAGGAAAATGTCAAATCACGCACTTAGCAAATCAAATCAAATCAAATTGTATTTGTCACATGTGCCGAATACAACAGGTTTAGACCTCACAGTGAAATGCTTACTTACAAGCCCTTAACCAACAATGCCGTTTTAAGAAAAATAAGTGTTAAGTAAAAAAATTGTAAAAAAGAAAAAATTGAAGAAAAATAGAAAAATAACAAATAATTAAAGAGCAGCAGTAAAACATCAGTAGCGAGGCTATATAAAGGGGGTACCGGTACAGAGTCAATGTAATTGAGGTAATATGTACATGTGGGTAGAGGTAAAGTGACATCCCTGGTCATCCCTACTGCCTCTGATCTGGCGGACTCACTAAACACACATGCTTCGTTTGTAAATGATGTCTGAGTGTTGGAGTGTGTCGCTGGCTGTCCGTAAATTTAAAAAACAAGAAAATGGTGCCATTTGGTTTGCTTAATATAAGGAATTTGATACATAAGTATATTTAGAACCAAATACTTTTAGACTTTTACTCAAGTAGAATTTTACTGGGTGACTTTCACCTTTTCTATTAAGGTATCTTCACTTTTACTCAAGTATGACAATTGGGTACTTTTTCCACCACTGGTTTTTGTACTGTCGTATTATCACATACTGAGTTGTACCCTGCTTTGCAAATCAAAAGGAATGCTTTTTTTTTTTTACTCACCACAGCTGCGATAGAATATCTGCAGTTTGTCCGTGTTGCAAATAGTGTGGACAGGCCATTGGACCTCCTGAACTAACCCCCTCTGGGGCCAGTTGGCCAGCAGGATAGCTAGAACCAAGAGCAGAGCTTGGTGAGGCATAGTTCCTTCCATACATTCTTTGGATCTTGTCAGGACTCAGGACCAGGCTCTCACTGGGTGACTGCTCTCCGCAAAGCAAGAGGAAGTATCCAAAGCATGCCACACTTCCCCAATTTCAGTGTGTGTGTGTGCGTTGTGTGTGAGTGTGTGTGTGAGTGCGTGTGAGAAAGATAGTGAGTGTGAGAAACAGAGAGAGGAGAGAGAGAGAGAGAGAGAGAGAGAGAGAGAGAGAGAGAGAGAGAGAGAGAGAGAGAGAGAGAGAGAGAGAGAGAGAGAGAGAGAGAGAGAGAGAGAGGGAGAGGGAGAGAGAGAGAGAGAGAGAGAGAGAGAGAGAGAGAGAGAGAGAGAGAGAGAGAGAGAGAGAGAGAGAGAGAGAGAGAGAGAGAGAGAGAGCGAGAGAGCGAGAGAGAGAGAGAATGTGACTAATTTCACTTCTCTGTCCTCTGATTCCAATGGTTCAATATTGGCATAGACAACTACCGTTATGAGTTTGTACAGAATACACAGAATAGAAACACTCCTTTGATTGATTGAGCGTATAGCATGACAAATGACTCACATGACATGTACTGAATTTCAAATTATTGAACATACAATGCACTATACTGCATTTGCACGCTCTCTGCTAATGTCTTTCTAAAAGTCGGTTAACCATATAACATTGACTCTAATACAATTTGCAGTTGCAAGTTTACCAAATATTTGTTAAGTTTAGAATAGGAGTACCTCACATATAAATTCCTGAACCTGATTTTGAGAAATTGAGGAAATTGAAAATGTTTTCGACCTGCAGTCAAGATGCAGAAATGTCATGTTGTGTAGTACATTGTTACAACATAGGGGGGCGCAATGATTGGCAGCATGAGAGAGAGCGAGAGAGCTTTTGACTCAATTTGGCATGAGGGTCTGCTATACAAATTGATGGAAAGTGGTGTTGAGGGAAAAACATACAATGTTATAAAATCCATGTACACAAACAACAAGTGTGTGGTTAAAATTGGCAAAAAACACACACATTTCTTTCCACAGGGCCGTGGGGTGAGACAGGGATGCAGTTTAAGCCCCACCCTCTTCAACATACAGTATATATCAATGAATTGGCGAGGGCACTAGAACAGTCTGCAGCACCCAGCCTCACCCTAATAGAATCTGAAGTCAAATGTCTACTGTTTGCTGATGATCTGGTGCTTCTGTCACCAACCAAGGAGGGCCTACAGCAGCACCTTGATCTTCTGCACAGATTCTGTCAGACCTGGGCCCTGACAGTAAATCTCAGTAAGACAAAAATAATGGTGTTCCAAAAAAGGTCCAGTTGCCAGGACCACAAATACAAATTCCATATAGACACCGTTGCCCTAGAGCACACAAAAAACTATACATACCTTGACCTAAACATCAGCGCCACAGGTAACTTCCACAAAGCTGTGAACGATCTGAGAGACAAGGCAAGAAGGGCCTTCTATGCCATCAAAAGGAACATAAAATTCGACATACCAATTAGGATCTGGCTAAAAATACTTTAATCAGTTATAGAATCCATTGCCCTTTATGGTTGTGAGGTCCCCCATGACGCCAGGATAGCGGAGTTGCCCTTTATGGTTGTGAGGTCACCACGACGCCAGGATAGCGGAGTCAATGGCCACCTTCCGGAGACACTTGAAACCCTACCTCTTACGGAATACCTGGAATAGTATAACAGTAATCCTATGTGGCCATGTGCACACTGCCCACAAAATGAGGTGGAAACTGAGCTGCACTTCATAACCTCCTGCCAAATGTATGACCATATTAGAGACACATATTTGCCTCAGATTACACAGATCCACAAATAATTTGAAAACAAACCCAATTTTGATAAACTCCCTTATCTACTGGGTGAAATGCCACAGTGTGCCATCACAGCAGCAAGATTTGTGACCGGTTGCCACAAGAAAAGGGCAACCAGTGAAGAACAAACACCATTGTAAATACAACCCATATTTATGTTTATTTATTTTCCCATTTGTACTTTATACTATTTGCACATTCTTACAACACTGTATATATAATTACTATTACATTTGAAATGTCTTTATTCTATTGGAACTTCTGAGTGTGATGTTTACTGTTAATATTTATTGTTTTTTCACTTTTGTTTACTATCTACTTCACTTGCTTTGGCAATGTTAACATATGTTTCCCATGCCAATAAAGCCATTAAAATTTAATTGACAGCCAAATGTTTATAACTAACCCAAGATAGACCATAGCCTGTCGTTTCCAATGGGAGCAAATTAATCATAGTGAGCAGAACAAGCAAGGATGTGGGCAGAGCCAAGGACGAGCTAGTGAGATCCTATTGGCGCGTTCTAGCATTTATTTGCATATTTCCTCTAGGGAACGCCTACTCTGAAGTGCGCGTGTGCAGTAACTCAATTCGCCCTTGCACTCCGACATTTACATTTACATTTTAGTCATTTAGCAGACGCTCTTATCCAGAGCGACTTACAGTTAGTGAGTGCATACATTTTTCATACTGGCCCCCCGTGGGAATCGAACCCACAACCCTGGCGTTGCAAGCGCCATGCTCTACCAACTGAGCTACACGTTGCAATGCTTATTTGTTTTTACTTTGGCAAAGTCTACACAACGCAGTCCACTATGTTTGTTACAGATTCTAGTTCTGGAAACCGACAACTGTATGGAGATGAAATGTTTAATCGATGAGTAAATTTGCAGAACGTCGGCAAAAACACATCTCGCTTCATCGTCTCCCACTGCCGGCCACTGGAATTCCTCTCATCACCATATTTGGTAGTGAGTGGAAACGCAAATCGGATGCTTCACATTTATACATCCGGTAAAATATCTGCCTCATTGTTCTGTCTGTGGTCAAACAGTGCCACAGAGAGAGAACTTGCTTCCTGGTCGTTCCTCATTCCCTATTGTTGTGAGCTTGGTAAATTAAGGGACTACGATGAAATTTATATTTTTATGGGAATATTAACAACAATCGCTGCTGGCAATATTGGGGTGGTGGTAAACACTCCGGGAACAGTTTCTTGACGTCTCCAAACACCGCATGAGGCTGTCGGTGGAATGTCGCTGAGCTCAGGCGGATGGACTACTCACACCCCTTCGCCGGTCCCGTCCTCATCTATCCCAGGCTATGGGGCCTCACAAACTGGCTGCCATACCGTCTTGATGTCTGTACGGGTATCAGTTTGCCATTCTGATATTCGGCCGGTGTGTCTTCCAGGGGCAGGTGATGAGTCACTCCGTCTCCAGCTCTGTATGGACCCCTGGAAGTCCGGGGAATACCGTCTCATGCTACGGGACACTAGCAGAACAACGGGTCGGAGTGTGGTAAGAGATCGTGATGTTTATTTATTACGAAGCAGGCAGGCATGGATGTACAGAGGGTTTTGTCACTACACTATTACATTACTCCTGGTCTGGTCTCATGGTTACTTTTGACAGGCATTCATTGAACTGTCAGAGAGCTATTTGAAACAGATCATTTATAGTTCAACAAATAGTTGAACTACATTCTTGTCATCAAACATTCCCACAAGGTTTATAGGCTGTACCTTGCTGCTGTGCTGTCCAATCGATCTCTTCCAAAATAGAGCAACAACATGACATCAGTACTAGAACTACAGTCATTATACTACCAGAGAATAAACAGTGGTAGGCGGCCTATTTCAGTGTGTGATAAAATGAGCATCACTCTTCTTCTCTCTCCCCCTTCATGTCTTCCAGTCCATTGCAGAGTTTGACCTGAGGTTGCTACGCTATGAGGTGAAGTCGGCAAAATGCCACGAGCTGAGTTTGGCCATGCCCCCTCATGACCACATCAGCTTCAACTTCCACTGCCAGCAGGAGGCTCAGGAGTGGGCCACCGTGGTGATGTCATCACTCAGAGAGGCACAAAGGGGTCAGTCGCCACCGATCTCTATTCTCTCTGACCTGTTTGTCCACTGAATTCTCTTCCTGTGCTCTAATAACCAGAGTCCTCTATCTCCTCCTCTCCTGACCCCTCAGTGGCAGACAGCCCTCCCACCGATGACAGACAGCTGCCTCTAGAGGCCTTTGAGATGCCCATCTCCAGTGCCTTACCACGCACAGGTAGCCCTATACAATATGGTTGCATTATGGGCAATTCCACGTTAACAGAATTAAGATGAGACTCAAATTTTTCACTTTAAAATGTATGCCAAACAAAAACCAATGATTGCAAAGTTAGACAAACCATACAACTCTATGCACAAGGACAACTTTCAATAATTTCAACGGAAAATTGTACAAAAACAGATTTACTTAAAGAACAGTCCAGATGCAACATTTGGTAACAGAATGACCGAACAAAAAGCACTGCCCGTCATTCTGTTGCATTTTTATGCTTCATGAGAATACTTAAGTGGTTTTGTGTACTGTAGTGTATAGGCGTAGTTTCTACCCTTTTCAATTGCTCACTGTCCCTGCCTCTCGGTTTCTTCCTTGTGTCCACTGGTCTGTAGAGGAGATGTGTGCTGACCTGACCAGAGCCATCGAGGCTGGTGACATCCAGGCGGCCTCCATCTACGCTGCCACCCTGGCTCATCAGCAGGCAGGGCTGAAGATCCAGCCCTCTGAGAGGAGCTACGGAGACACAGAGGTTAGGTGAGAGGGTTAAGAGCACGACAGCTACTGGGTAGAAGAAGATACAATTATTGAAGAATTCAGAATATAACTTTGTAGGACAGGAAATGCATATTTTAGGAGTTGATGACGATTGTATCTTTCTGTGAAAGCTTGGCTGTAGTGGTTGAGGATTCTTCATCTTCCTGTTGTGTCACGGTGAAAGTCCTCCCCCACACGACCATCGCAATACTCAAACAGCAGGTCAGTCTGAACAGCTTAAACAAGATTTTTCAATTTTTTAAAGTTTGAATTTAAATTCAGTTCTCCATAAAAGTATTTAGCTATAAAATATTTTTAACATTATGTAAACCTACTTTCTGTCTTTGTTTATTTGGACCTTTCTGTCTCTCCCTCTGTCTCCTAGGTATTCCTGGAGTATGGCTTCCATCCGCGGGTGCAGCGCTGGGTGATCGGCCAGTGTCTGTGTGCTGAGCAGCGCTCTCTGGCATCATATGGGGTGCGCAGAGACGGGGACACGGCCTTCCTGTACCTCCTCTCCGCCCGCCACGCCCGCCTCACACGGCAGCTGCTCCAGCAGGACCAGGAGAGTACCCTCCTCACCCCCGCTACCCCTCCTCCCGGGCCCCCCAGAAATGGCCCTACATCCCAGGACTGGAGGGTTTACAGCACCCTGCCACCCAGACTGAGCCACAGCAGCATGGGTGAGACTGCTAAGCACAAACACAAACACACCATTGACAGAAGGACCCATTGTTGGCACCCTGACCAAGCGTTGTTCCTGTCCCTGTAGGTTCAAATGGAACAGGGCCGAATGGAGCAGGGGCAGAGAGGCTGAACATCAGTGAAATCAAATACCTCCTCAACCTGGAGATGCCACAACTCAATGATGCACTTACCCCCAAGAAATCAGGCCCTCAGGTACACACAAGCTCTGTACAATACCCCTTGGTAATAATTGAATAACGATGTCACCCTCATAACATAACTGATACATACCTAGATGCTGTAAGTTGACATACAGTAGGTATCCACCTACACACCTGTAAAGACCGTCTCGCTGTGTGTCTCAGGGTTGGGCCTGCCCCTCTTGCACGTACATAAACAAGCCCACGCGGCCTGGCTGTGAGATCTGCAGTACAGACCGTCCAGAGAGCTATACTGTTCCTGGGAGCTACAAACCAGACCCTCTGGAGCTCCGCCGCATACAGCAGGAGAAAGAAGCCGTCCGACAGCACCAGCAGGTAGGATGGTTTTATGCTCAGACAGACACACACCCACACACTCCCTCACTCATGCACGTAAACACATTAAAATAGTGCATACAGCAGGTGATGCAAGCTGTCAGACCGTGCCAACAGGACAGGTAGGACCCTCTGATGCAGACATGCACACACAGTTGACAGTAAAAACAGTGTGTAGTTTATTAAGGAAAAGGCAGGCTTAGTAGGATGGATGTAAGAGCTGAGGACGAGTTGAGACGACCAGGGATGGTAGGCTGGGCTCCAAGGCTGACTCTCTTCTCTTCTGTCTCTTTGTTTTTTGAAGGAGGAAGGGAGAAGAGAGGAGCTGAGGGGAGCAGGTGCTCAAAATGACTCACTACTGGTAGACTTAGACCAGGACTACTGATATCATCACAGAAAGAGACTGACTAACTGATACACACACTCCACGTATCATCACAGAAAGAGACTGACTAACTAAGACACACTCCATGTATCATCACAGAAAGAGACTGACTAACTAAGACACACTCCACATATCATCACAGAAAGAGACTGACTAACTGATAAACACACTTTCTATATTTTGCAACTGTAACATACTGTAACATTCTCTTCAACCTATGCACTCACTCAAGCTACTGAGCAGTAGTCATTTGTCTTATGACAGAACCTCAGTGACTGTACATTACATAGGACAGCATTGTGGCTGCCTACCACCTGACATTGTTTGATACAAATACTGGATGTTTAAGCAAAATAAAAATGTGTATGGCTATGTTATGTTGAAATCTTTTTATATAGGACATCACTAAAGCTGCTATTTTGCATGTTTGTAATAAATTATGTAACTGTACTGCAAGTCCATATAGGCCATGTTTGCTCAGTGTGTGCCAACCAGTTGAAACCTACCGTTTCAGAGAAGGAAAACAACTCTGCTGTGTTGCCCACTCTGTTCCTGTTTGTTGCAGTCTGGGTCATGAAGTTCAAAACTTCAATGGCTGTTTGTTTTCAATGTGTTAAGTCTCAAAATGCACAATTTAATTAATAATGAATAAAAAATTACATTTTGACTGAAAGTAAAACAAAATAACACCCATGTTATTGCAATTAAAATGTGTATTTAACTGTAATTAAGCAAGCAAATAAAATGCTTTTTTGAACAAAATGAATGCCAGTGTGTTAATTGTCGTGTGTGTGAATGATGTGTGGTGTGTGTACGTGTGTTTACATTGTGAGTGTTTAACATGTGTGTTGTATGTTGTGGATCCCCACCACCCCAGGCTAGAGAAGCAGAGCTGATGATGCTAGATGGGATGGACCTGGTGCCCAACCCAGAGGCTGTGAACTGGATGATCTGTTACCTGGACTTACAGCCTGGGGAAGGAGTCCTGCTCAGAGAGTGTCTCCACTGTTTCTGCAGGTAACACACACACCTTAGTGACCCTACCCCTAGTGACCCTACCCCTAGTGACCCTACCCCTAGTGACCCTACTCCTAGTGACCCTACCCCTAGTGACCCTACCCCTAGTGACCCTACTCCTAGTGACCCTACCCCTAGTGACCCTACCCCTAGTGACCCTAGTGACCCTACCCCTAGTGACCCTACCCCTAGTGACCCTATCCCTAGTGACCCTACTCCTAGTGACCCTACTCCTAGTGACCCTAGTGACCCTACCCCTAGTGACCCTACCCCTAGTGACCCTACCCCTAGTGACCCTATCCCTAGTGACCCTACCCCTATTGACCCTACCCCTATTGACCCTAGTGACCCTACCCCTAGTGACCCTACTCCTAGTGACCCTAGTAACCCTACCCCTAGTAACCCTACTCCTAGTAACCCTACCCCTAGTGACCCTACTCCTAGTGACCCTATCCCTAGTGACCCTACTCATAGTGACCCTAGTGACCCTATCCCTAGTGACCCTACCCCTAGTGACCCTACTCCTAGTGACCCTAGTGACCCTACCCCTAGTGACCCTATTCATAGTGACCCTAGTGACCCTACCCCTAGTGACCCTATCCCTAGTGACCCTACTCCTAGTGACCCTACTCCAAGTGACCCTACTCCTAGTGACCCTACTCCTAGTGACCCTACCCCTAGTGACCCTACCCCTAGTGACCCTACTCCTAGTGACCCTAGTGACCCTACCCCTAGTGACCCTATTCATAGTGACCCTAGTGACCCTACCCCTAGTGACCCTATCCCTAGTGACCCTACTCCTAGTGACCCTACTCCAAGTGACCCTACTCCTAGTGACCCTACTCCTAGTGACCCTACCCCTAGTGACCCTATCCCTAGTGACCCTACCCCTAGTGACCCTACCCCTAGTGACCCTACTCCTAGTGACCCTACCCCTAGTGACCCTATCCCTAGTGACCCTACTCCTAGTGACCCTACACCTAGTGACCCTAGTGACCCTACTCCTAGTGACCCTACCCCTAGTGACCCTAGTGCCCCTACCTAGGGCTGTTGTGGTGACCGTATTACCGCCACACCGGCGGTCACGAGTCATGATAATACACACACCTTAGTGACCCTACCCCTAGAATTTAAATGTAATGATGGCAGTCAAATTCCACATGACCGTTTAGTCACGGTAATTAGGCTTCTCCAAGCTCTGATGCTGCTGATGGTCATTAGTAGCCTACCAAACTTACTAACTGCCAGTCACTAATGGCCTGGTACTCAGCACTCTATTGTCCCTCTAATCACTCTGACATCAATGCAAATGTGATCGAAAATCTAATCAAACACTTCATGAGTGCCCATGAGCTCATGTTGCATAACATTTCTATAGGTTATGCAATTGCACGAGAAAACAGAGTGATGGCCTCTATTAAATAGAGGAAGATCCCATCAGCTTTCTATAGGCTAGACCTACTATATTTATTTCTCAACTTTCCTAATATTAAGCACATTGCTTCTCTTTACAACAGGAGTATAGCCTACCTGGCTGGCATGAAAATGAACCACAGGAAAAGTGTCCTCCATTCGCTATTTAAGTGCATAGATTAGATATATTTTTTCCCGCTGCCCCTGTTTCGAGACAGGTGAATGATAATGGTCCATTCTAAATCAAAACGAATTTCACACATATATTATTTAGTATATGTAAAGACAAGATTAAATCAAGAATAGTCTGATGGGTGACAGTATTAGCCTATCACTTGTGAATTATATATTATCACTTGTGAATGATGCCCACCTTAAGGCAAGAAACAATGCCCTTTTTTTGTGACTTTTTCTAATCATAGTTGCACACCTCATGTAGCCTAGCCCATAGGCCTATATGTTTTGATAAAGTTTGTATCGAAGCTAAAGTGGCCAAATAACTTAGGGCGAGAGTTTCAAGTTTGGGGAAGAGAATTTTCACCATAAAAATCCACCTTTATAATAAAAGCAATCCATGCATAATCGCATTTGTGGTCACTTTTGATAACGGTGTTTTCCCACTAATGGAACATTCGCGCTTATAGCCTATACTATATAAGAAATAGCCTAATAGTTTATCAGCATTTTAAGCTAAATGTTCTAATCTGTTGCTTCATTGCGTAAAATAGTTTTTTTGATGCTAGTGGTTGTGTTAATTTGGGATGTATCGCGTCCCACAACTGTCCCAGACTATGTTTGGAATATTTATTTCTCACACAGAATAGAATAGGTCAACTTTTGCACTATGGGGGATAGTAGATTGACATAGGCTAGTGCTTTTGCTTTTCGTTAGGCCTACTCATCTTGCGGACAGTTCTTCCAATATCTTCAATATGCACCTCGGAATTGAATTTTTTATTAATTTTTATTTCACCTTTATTTAACCAGGTAAGCCAGTTGAGAACAGGTTCTCATTTACAACTGCGACCTGGCCAAGACAAAGCAAAGTAGTGCAACAAAAACAACACAGAGTTACATATGGGGTAAAAAAAAAACATAAAGTCAGAAATACAACAGAAATACAACAGAAAATATATATACAGTGTGTGCAAATGTAGCAAGTTATGGAGGTAAGGCAATAAATAGGCTATAGTGCAGAATAATTACAATAGTATTAACACTGGAATGCTAGATGTGCAAGAGATTATGTGCAAATAGAGATACTGGGGTGCAAAAGAGCAAATTAAATAGCAATATAGGGATGAGGTAGTTGGGTGGGCTAATTTCAGATGGGCTGTGTACAGGTGCAGTGATCGGTAAGGTGCTCTGACAACTGATGCTTAAAGTTATTGAGGGAGATAAGAGTCTCCAGCTTCAGAGATTTTTGCAATTCGTTCCAGTCATTGGCAGCAGAGAACTGGAAGGAATGGCGGCCAAAGGAGGTGTTGGCTTTGGGAATGACCAGTGAGATATACCTGCTGGAGCGCAGACTACGGGTGGGTGCTGCTATGGTGACCAATGAGCTAAGATAAGGCGGGGATTTGCCTAGCAGTGATTTATAGATGGCCTGGAGCCAGTGGGTTTGACGACGAACATGTAGTGAGGACCAGCCAACAAGAGCGTACAGGTCACAGTGGTGGGTAGTGTATGGGGCTTTGGAGACAAAACGGATGGCACTGTGATAGACTACATCCAATTTGCTGAGTAGAGTGTTGGAGGCTATTTTATAAATGACATCGCCGAAGTCAAGGATCGGTAGATAGTCAGTTTTACGAGGGCATGTTTGGCAGCATGAGTGAAGGAGGCTTTGTTGCGAAATAGGAAGCCGATTCTAGATTTAACTTTGGATTGGAGATTCTTTATGTGAGTCTGGAAGTTGAGTTTACAGTCTAACCAGACACCTAGATATTTGTAGTTGTCCACATACTCTAGGTCAGACCCGTCGAGAGTGGTGATTCTAGTCGGGTGGGCGGGTGCTAGCAGCGTTCGATTGAAAAGCATGCATTTAGTTTTACTAGTGTTTAAGAGCAGTTGAAGGCTACTGAAGGATTGTTGTATGGCATTGAAGCTCGTTTGGAGGTTTGTTAACACAGTGTCCAATGAAGGGCCAGATGTATACAAAATGGTGTCGTCTGCGTAGAGGTGGATCTGAGAGTCACCAGCAGCAAGAGCGACATCATTGATATACACGGAGAAAAGTGTCGGCCCAAGAATTGAACCCTGTGGCACCCCCATAGAGACTGCCATAGGTCCAGACAACAGGCCCTCCCGATTTGACACACTGAACTCTATCTGAGAAGTAGTTGGTGAACCAGGCGAGGCAGTCATTTGAGAAACCAAGGCTATTTAGTCTGCCAATAAGAATGCGGTGGTTGACAGAGTCGAAAGCCTTGGCCAGGTCGATGAAGACGGCTGCACAGTACTGTCTATTATCAATCGCGGTTATAATATCGTTTAGGACCTTGAGCGTGGCTGAAGTGCACCCGTGACCAGCTCGGAAACCGGATTGCATAGCGGAGAAGGTACGGTGGTATTCGAAATGGTCGATGATCTGTTTATTAACTTGGCTTTCGAATACTTTGAAAGGCAGGGCAGGATGGATATAGGTCTGTAGCAGTTTGGATCTAGAGTGTCACCCCCCTTTGAAGAGGGGGATGACCGCGGCAGCTTTCCAATCTCTGGGGATCTCAGACGTTATGAAAGAGAGGTTGAACAGACTAGTAATAGGGGGTTGCGACAATTTCGGCAGCTAGTTTTAGGAAGAAAGGGTCCAGATTGTCTAGCCCAGCTGATTTGTAGGGGTCCAGATTTTGCAGCGCTTTCAAAACATCAGCTGTCTGAATTTGTGTGAAGGAGAAGCGGGGGGGCATGGGCAAGTTGCAGCAGAGGGTGCAGAGTTGGTGGCGGGTTAGTGGTAGCCAGATGGAAAGCATGGCCAGCTGTAGCAAAATGCTTGTTGAAATTCTCGATTATTGTAGATTTATCGGTGGTGATAGTGTTTCCTAGCCTCAGTGCAGTGGGCAGCTGGGAGGAAGTGCTCTTATTCTCCATGGACTTTACAGTGTCCCAAAACTTTTTGGAGTTAGTGCTACAGGATGCAAATTTCTGTTTGAAAAAGTTAGCCTTTGCTTTCCTGACTGCTTGTGTATATTGGTTCCTAACTTCCCTGAAAAGTTGCATATCGCGGGGCTATTTGATGCTAATGCTGTACGCCACAGGATGTTTTTGTGCTGGTCAAGGGCAGTCAAGTCTGAGGAGAACCAGGGGCTATATCGGTTCTTAGTTCTGTATTTTTTGAATGGGGCATGTTTATTTAAGATTGAGAGGAAATTACTTTTAAGGAACAACCAGGCATCCTCTACTGACGGAATGAGATCTATATCCATCCAGGATACCTGGGCCAGGTCAATTAGGAAGGCCTCCTCGCTAAAGTGTTTTAGGGAGCGTTTGACAGTGATGAGGGGTGGTTGTTTGACCGCGGACCCGTTACGGACGCAGGCAATAAGGCAGTGATCGCTGAGATCCTGGTTGAAGACAGCTGAGGTGTATTTAGAGGGTATGTTAGTCAGGATGATATCTATGAGGGTACCCATGTTTAAGGATTTAGGGTTGTACCTGGTAGGTTCGTTGATAATTTGCGTGAGGTTGAGGGCATCTAGCTTGGATTGTAGGATGGCTGGGGTATTAAGCATATCCCAATTTAGGTCACCAAGCAGTACAAACTCAGAGGATAAATGGGGGCAATCAATTCACATATGGTGTCCAGGGCACAGCTGGGGGCTGAGGGGGGTCTGTAGCAAGCGGCAACAGTGAGAGACTTATTTCTGGAAAGGTGGATTTTTAGAAGTAGAAGCTCAAACTGTTTGGGCACAGACCTGGATAGTATGATAGAGCTCTGCAGGCTATCTCTACAGTAGATTGCAACTCCACCCCCTTTGGCAGTTCTATCTAGACGGAAAATGTTATAGTTGGGGATGGAAATTTCAGAATTTTTGGTGGCCTTCCTGAGCCAGGATTCAGACACTGCTAGAACATCAGGGTTAGCAGAGTGTGCTAACGCAGTGAATAACTCAAACTTAGGAAGTAGACTTCTGATATTTATGTGCAAGAAACCAAGACTTTTGCGATTACAGAAGTCAACAAATGATAGCTCCTGGGGAGTAGGAGTGATACTGGGGGCTACAGGGCCTGGGTTAGCCTCTACATCACCAGAGGAACAGAGGAGGACTAGAATAAGGATACGGCTAAAGGCTTTAAGAACTGGTCTTCTAGTGCGTTGGGTACATAGAATAAAGGGGGCAGATTTCGGGTGTTATAGAAAAGATTCAGGGCATTATGTACAGACAAGGATATGGAAGGATATGAGTAAAGTGGAGGTAAACCTAAGCGTTGGGTAACACTGAAAGAGATAGTATCTCTAGAGGCATCAATTGAGTCGGTCTCTGAGTGTATGGGTGGAGGGACAAAGGAGCTAACTAAGGCTGGTTTAGCTAGGCTGGGGGTCTACAGTGATATAGTACAATTAGAAATAACCGAAACAACAATAAACTAACCATGTTTGGGCTGAGGCTAAACATAAACAGGATGTAGTACCGTAAAAAGGAACAGTCCAGCAGATATCAGCTGTATAGCTGAGTTATCATAAGGTCCGGTGGTGAAGTGCTAGTGAGTAAGAGGCCACGGCTAGCGTGTGCTACGTCCGTTTTGTTGTAGCCAGCTGGTAGCGAAGAATCCGGAGTTAAAGGTCCAGTGATTCCGGCGGAAAAACTGATATGTTCTGGGTCGATAACAGCGCAGTGCTGACTGGCGAATATCCGGTGATCAAAGTCCAGTGATTAAAATTAATCCCGCGGGAAAAAAATCAAATGTTCTGGGTGAAACACTGCTAGCTGTGGCTAATAGCAAGTAGCTAGTTCAGTAGCTAGTTCAGTTTAGTGAGTAAGCGTGTGCTAACGGGCCAGGGCTAGCAGATGGATGGAATCTTCGTGGTTACGTCGTAACCACATCAGACGATTTCGTCGGCAGACCTGTCGTGTAGGATCGGCGGGGCTCCGTGTCAATACTATGTGGTCCCGTCCGGTTGATAGAGAGGTAGATAGCCGGGAGATGGGCCTAGCTCAGGTTGATTAGCCAGACCACAGCGTCCGTTTTGTTGTAGCCAGCTAGTAGCGATGAATCCGGAGTTAAAGGTCCAGTGAATAAGGACGCACGCAGTTGCGTCCCTGATTTGTCTGTCTTCACTTGTAGCCTGTGAGAAAGACCTGATCATGTGATGGAGAGCCGTGCGAGTGAGATGAGAGGTGCTTCGGAGCGGGCAGCACTCAGGGAGAAGGGCTGCAAAAGGCATGGATTTATTTTGGGTGCATTATGGCCACACAAAGGGGATGCAGCCGGGAAAAATCGAGGCATTATCAAGTACTTGTCAAATTGTGAATGAGAGACTGATGTAGTGTGTACAGCCTGCACAAAAAACAAAGCAGTCTCTTGCCTTTCATGCAACTTTTTTCAAATCATCATTAGTCGCATCATGCAGCCTTAGAATGTATTAAAAATCAAAATATATAGCCCAACATTTGTAGAACAACTGAAGTTACATTAATAACTCTAAATTAAGCATATAGGAGTATCTATTTCTTTGTTAACCGCTCAACACAGAATAGCCGCATGTGCGCACTCCCTCAAATCATTTGGAGAAAATATCCTTTATATTTTATTCAGCTATGTTCAATTGTATTCTTCATACTATAAAATAATATAAAATAATGCCACGGAATTCTATGCAAATCTTGTCTGCTAAATGACCTAGTGTAGCCAACAGCCAAATGGCATAGCCAGATCAGGGCCTAACATAAGGACAACTCAGAGTATGCTATTATGTTCTTCTGAAATAGACTACATTTTCTTCATATAATGTTTCTTTAGACAGGTCTAAAACAAATAATGGATTTATTGTGAAGGTGTAGGCTATATTACATGGATTTATTAGACTTTTTTTAAGTGTAGGTGTTCCAAAGGTCTGCATCAGTGGCTTGTAGGCTATGTGTGGAAGCCAGGAGATGCTAAATGTGTTTATGTTAATTAACAGTCAATTACGTGAGACTGACAGTTATTTGCTTGACAATCACCGGCTGATGAAATTCGTGACTGCCACAGTCCTAGTGACCCTACCCCTAGACACTTTAGCTGATCTGAAAGCATTGGAGCGGTGTTAGCAATGTGGTGGAAACTCCACTTAGCCTGCCAGAGAGCTGCTAAGCAGCTATAACATCACATTGCTTACACCCATCGGATTCTTTCTTTCTACAAGAATTGTCTTGGGTGGATATGGAATTCAGCAAGTGCAAGAGGGGCGTGGGTGAGGGAGGATGAGATGCTTATGCAGATATGGAATAAGTATGTTGTTGTTGTTGTTCACAGAGATTGCCTGCGCTCAGTAGTCCTGATGTGTGAGGACCCGGAGGTGGCCTGTCCGTACCGTGATGACACATGCCTGTGACTGCACCCTGCAGCTGTGAGTCGACATTACTGTCTTCTTAATCTATAATTTTCTTAATCTATACACAGTTGAAGTCGGAAGTTTACATTCACTTAGGTTGGAGTCATTAAAACTAGTTTTTCAACCACTCCACAAATTTCTTGATAACAAACTATAGTTTTGGCAAGTCGGTTACGACATCTACTTTGTGCATGACACAAGTAATTTTTCCAACAATTGTTTACAGACAGATTATTTCACTTATAATTCACAGTATCACAATTCCAGTGGGTCAGAAGTTTACATACACTAAGTTGACTGTGGAAAATTCCTAAAAATTATGTCATGGCTTTAGAAGCTTCTGATAGGCTAATTGACATCATTTGAGACAATTGGAGGTGTACCTGTGGATGTATTTCAAGGCCTATCTTCAAACTCAGTGCCTCTTTGCTTGACATCATGGGAAAATCAAAAGAAATCAGCCAAGACCTCAGAAAATAAATTGTAGACCTCCACAAGTCTGGTTCATCCTTGGGAGCAATTTCCAAACGCCTGAAGGTACCACGTTCATCTGTACAAACAATAGTATGCAAGTATAAACACCATGGGACCACGCAGCCATCATACCACTCAAGAAGGAAAAGTGTTCTGTCTCCTAGAGATTAACGTACTTTGGTGCAAAAAGTGCAAATCAATCCCAGAACAACAGCAAATGACCTTGTGAAGATGCTGGAGGAAACAAGTACAAAAGTATCTATATCCACAGTAAAACGAGTCCTATATGAACATAAACTGAAAGGCCGCTCAGCAAGGAAGAAGCTACTGCTCCAAAACCGCCATAAAAAAAGCCAGACTATGGTTTGCAACTGCATATGGGGACAAAGATCGTACTTTTTGGAGAAATGTCCTCTGGTCTGATGAAACAAAAATAGAACTGTTTGGCCATAATGACCATTGTTATGTTTGGAGGAAAAAAGGGGTAGCTTGCAAGCCGACGAACACCATCCCAACAGTGAAGTACGGGGATGGCAGCATCATGCTGTGGGGGTGCTTTGCTGCAGGAGGGACTGGTGCACTTCACAAAATAGATGGCATCATGAGGAAGGAAAATTATGTGGATATATTGAAGCAACATCTCAAGACATCAGTCAGGAAGTTAAAGCTTGGTCGCAAATGGGTCTTCCAAATGGACAATGACCACAAGCATACTTCCAAAGTTGTGGCAAAATGGCTTAAGGACAACAAAGTCAAGGTATTGGAGTGGCCATCACAAAGCCCTGACCTCAATCCTATAGAACATTTGTGGGCAGAACTGAAAAAGCGTGTGCGAGCAAGGAGGCCTACAAACCTGACTCGGTTACATTTTACATTTTAGTCATTTAGCAGACGCTCTTATCCAGAGCGACTTACAGTTAGTGAATAATTTTTATTTTTTTTATACTGGCCCCCCCGTGGGAAACGAACCCACAACCCTGGCGTTGCAAACGCCATGCTCTATCAACTGAGCTACATCCCTGCCGGCCATTCCCTCCCCTACCCTGGACGACGCTGGGCCAATTGTGCGCCGCCCATGAGTCTCCCGGTCGCGGACGGCTGCGACAGAGCCTGGATTCGAACCAGGATCTCTAGTGGCACAGTTAGCACTGCGATGCAGTGCCTTAGACCACTGCGCCACTCAGTTACACCAACTCTGTCAGGAGGAATGGGCCAAAATGAACCCAACTTATTGTGGGAAGCTTGTGGAAGGCTACCCGAAACGTTTGACCCAAGTTAAACAATTTAAAGGCAATGCTACCAAATACTAATTGAGTGTATGTAAACTTCTGACCCACTGGGAATGTGATGAAAGAAATAAAAGCTGAAATAAATCATTCTCTCTACTATTATCCTGACATTTCACATTCTTAAAATAAAGTGGTGATCCTAACTGACCTAAGACAGGGAATTTTTACTAGGATTAAATGTAAAGAATTGTGAAAAACTGAGTTTAAATGTATTTGGCTAAGGTGTATGTAAACTTCCAACTTCAACTGAACAGAAATATACAATTTTAATGATTTTGCTGAATTACAGTTCATATAAGGAAATCAGTCAATTGAAATAAATGAATTAGGCCCTAATTTATGGATGGGTCATGGGTGGGCCTGGGAGGGCCCACCCACTTGGGAGCCAGGCCCACCCACTGGGAAGCCAGGCCCAGCCAATCAGAATGAGTTTTTCCCCACAAAAGGGCTTTATTACAGACAGAAATACTCCTCAGTTTAATCAGCTGTCCAGGTGGCTGGTCTCAGACGATCCCGTAGGTGAAGAAGCCGGATGTGGATGTCCTGCCGTGGTTACACGTGGTCTGCGGTTGTGAGGCCGGTTGGACATACTGCCAAATTCTCTAAAACGACGTTGAAGGCGGCTTATGGTAGAGAAATGAACATTACATTCTCTGGCAACAGCTCTGGTGGACATTCCTGCAGTCAGCATGCATGCCAATTGCACGCTCCCTCAAAACTTGAGACATCTGTGGCATTGTGTTGTGTCACAAAACTGCACATTTTAGTGGCCTTTAATTGTCCCCAGCACAAGGTGCACCTGTGTAATGATTATGCTGTTTAATCAGCTTCTTGATATGCCACACCTGTCAGGTGGATGGATTATCTTGGCAAAGGAGAAATGCTCACTAACAGGGATTTAAACTAATTTGTGCACAAAATTTGAGAGATATAAGCTTTTTGTGCATATGGAAAATATCTGGGATCTTTTATTTCAGCTCATGAAACATGGGACCAACACTTTACATGTTGCCTTTATTTTTGTTCAGTATACATAAACATACTAGCTACTCAAGATGGCACATTGGATTTTATAGACATTCTGTATAACACACTGCCTAATGTCTGGCAAATGCAGACCAGACAACCCACAATACATCAGTAATCTCTCTCCCCCCTCTGATCTTCCATTCCTTCCTGCCTACCAGTTGGTGTCAGAAGAGGAGTACAAGCGCTGGCTGCAGAGAGGCTTGTCTGTGGCAGAGTCTCGCTGTGAGGGCAGTTACCACTGTGCCAGCCCAGACTGCTCCGGATGGTGTGTGTACGAGGACACAGTCAACGTGTTCCACTGCCCCGTCTGGAACAAGCACAACTGCCTGCTCTGCAAGGTACACACACACCACATTTACATTCACCAATGATTGCGAACACCATGGATTTGAAAATACACTACCAGTCAAAAGTTTGGACACACCTACTCATTCAAGGGTTTTTCTTTATTTTTACTATTTTTTACATTGTAGAATAATAATGAAGACATCAAAACTAGGAAATAACACATGGAATCATGTAGTAACCAAAAAAGTGTTAAATAAATCAAAATATATTTTATATTTGAGATTCTTCAAATAGCCACCCTTTGCCTTGATGACAGCTTTGCACACGCTTAGCATTCTCTCAACCAGCTTCATGAGGTAGTCACCTGGAATACATTTCAATTAACAGGTGTGCCTTCTTAAAAGTTCATTTGTGGAATGTATTTCCTTCTTAATGCGTTTGAGACAATCAGTTGTGTTGTGACAAGGAACTGGTGGTATACAGAAGATAGCCCTATTTTGTAAAAGACCAAGTCCATATTATGGCAAGAACAGCTCAAATAAGTAAAGAGAAACGACAGTCCATAATTTCTTTAAGTCATGAAGGTCAGTCAATACGGAACATTTAAAGAACTTTGAAAGTTTCTTCAAGTGCAGTCGCAAAAACCATCAAGCGCTATGATGAAACTGGCTCTCATAAGGACCGCCACAGGAATGGAAGACCCAGAGTTACCTCTGCTGCAGAGGATAAGTTCATTAGAGTTACCAGCCTCAAATTGCAGGCCAAATAATTGCTTCACAGTTCAAGTAACAGACACAACATCAACTGTTCAGAAGGGACTGTGTGAATCAGACCTTCATGGTTGAATTGCTGCAAAGACACTACTAAAGGACACCAATAAGAAGAGACCTGCTTGGGCCAAGAAACATGAGCAATGGACATTAGACCGGTGGAAATTTGTCCTTTGGTCTGGAGTCCAAATTTGAGATTTTTGGTTCAAACCGCCGTGTCTTTGTGAGACGCGGTGTGGGTGAACGGATGATCTCCTCATGTGTAGTTCCCAACGTAAAGCATGGAGGAGGTGTTATGGGGTGGGGGTGCGTTGCTGGTGACACTGTCTGTGATTTTATTTAGAATTCAAGGCACACTTAACCAGCATGGCTACCACAGCATTCTGTAGCAATACACCAACCCATCTGGTTTGGGCTTAGTGGGACTATCATTTGTTTTTCAACAGGACAATGACCCAACACACCTCCAGGCTGTGTAAGGGCTATTTTATCAAGAAGGAGAGTGATGGAGTGCTGCATCAGATGACCTGGCCTCCACAATCCCCCGACCTCAACCCAACTGAGATGGTTTGGGATGAGTCGGACGGCAGAGTGAAGGAAAAGCAGCCAACAAGTGCTCAGCATATGTGGGAACTCCTTCAAGACTGTTGGAAAAGCATTCCAGGTGAAGCTGGTTGAGAGTGCCAAGAGTGTGCAAAGCTGTCATCAAGGCAAAGGGTGGCTATTTGAAGAATCTCAAATATAAAATATATTTTGATTTGTTTAACACTTTTTTTGGTTACTACATGATTCCATATGTGTTATTTCCTAGTTTTGATGTCTTCACTATTATTCTAACAATGTAGAAAATAGTAAAAATAAAGAAAAACCCTTGAATGAGTAGGTGTGTCCAAACTTTTGACTGGTAGTGTACGTCCTTCTCTACTTTCCCTCTGTCTGTCTCTCTCAGGCGATCCATGAAGAGATGGACTGTAAGCAGTACCAGGATGAACTGACAGCCCGTGCTGAGAACGACTCAGCAGCCTGCAGAACCAGAGATCTGCTGAAGGTGACACACAATCAGACACTTTGTTACATGTACTTTATACCTGTAGATCGATTTCAGCAAGCATTGAAGACCAGTGGAAGGAATGTTAGGTTTTTCAGGTAGTTAGACTTTGCTCATATGATATTAACAGAAAATAACTGTTAAATTAACATGTATAAACTGTCCCTCTTTCTCAGACCCTGGTCCTCTCCGGGGAGGCCATGCACTGCCCTCAGTGCAGCATCATCATGCAGAAAAAGGAGGGTTGTGATTGGTTGCGTTGCACTGTCTGTCACACCGAGATCTGCTGGGTCACCAGAGGGCGTCGCTGGGGGCCAGGGTTAAGAGCCCGCCTCTCCTGTCTCTCTCTGTCACATTCAGTCAAGCTCTGCTCTCTCTGGTTGTGTTCCACTGCTCACCTCTAATGCAGAGATTTCCCATCTGTCTGTCTGCTACCGGTCTGAGGTGCCTTTGCTCCCCCTCAGGGTCCGGGAGACACCAGCGGAGGCTGCCGCTGCAACCTCAACAACCAAAAATGTCACCAAAAGTGTCAGAACTGCCACTGAGAAAGACAATAAGGGATGTGTGTGTTGTGAGAGTGAGGTAAAAAGTTAGAATGGTAGGAGTAGGAACCAGAAACCAAAGTTGACCATGCAGGACAAATGTGTATGTCACTCAAAGGATTGATGATCTCATCACTGCACATTCAGCTCTGCACGTTTCCTGTTTGTTTTTGTTCTCCCTATAAAGTCATGCAATACTGTTCAGGGACACATTCAACTAAGTGTCCTTAACCTTTTCAGCTCTCAAAGTTAAAGTCTAATGCCAATGACACAGCATTCTGGGGTTGAAACAGAGAGCGTACTGTGTTCTGACTGGAAATAATGAAATATTTCTTAATAGAAACAGAACAAAAATAATCTCTGTTTCAAACTACATTGCGCTGTGTGTCAATTAATAACCATTTTGGAAGTACATGAGTGTTCATGTGAAATGAATACTTTGCATTTTCTATGTTTTTGCACCTCTGAATGAATGCAAGGCTCTGTCACAGATCAGGTGTGAAGACTAAATGTTCTGTTCTATTTATGACTCACAGGCTCTTATTACAAACACATTATGAATGCCAAGAAAACATTTACATTTACATTTTTGTCATTTAGCAGATGCTCTTATCCAGAGCGACTTACAGAGTGCATACATTATTATTTTTTCCTACTGGCCCCCCGTGGGAATCGAACCCACAACCCTGGCGTTGCAAACGCCATGCTCTACCAACTGAGCTACATCCCTGCCGGCCATTCCCACTTTGTTTGTTTTCATGGAAGAGTCAGTGGAATTGCTCAGGAGCTGCTGGTGTGCCATTTTGCCTTAACAGTGTGTCAAGGCCACTAAACACGAGGCCTCACAAGACTCATCTGAAGGTACCAGTTGAAAAAATGAATGGAAATGTATGTATATATGTTATATGCCAAAAATATGGGGTTATATAAATATCACCTCTGAATGAGTAACCAAACAAAGTGTTAAATCAAAATATATTTGATATTTGAGATTCTTCAAATAGCCACCCTTTGCCTTGATGACAGCTTTGCACACTGTTGGCATTCTCTCAACCAGCTATAAAATATATTTATATTTGTTTAACACTTTTTTGGTTACTACATGATTCCATATGTGTTATTTCATAGTTTTGATGTCTTCACTATTATTCTACAATGTAAAAAATAGTAAAAATAAAGAAAAACCCTTGAATTAGTAGGTGTGTTCAAACTTTTGACTGGTAGTGTAGCTTAGTAGAACTTGTTCGTTGCTTTACCACGCTTTACAGTGCGGTGGTACAAACTGAAGTTCATAAACTGTCAAGCCAGTTAGCTAGCTATTTAACTACAAAGCTAACCACCTTGCTAGATAGCTTAGCTAATAAATTGCCAGCACCTAGCTTCCACTTTCCAGCTAATTATTTCACATTCAACTGACCAGATAATCCAATCATATTGGTAATGTGTCTCCATGCGTGGAGTACCCGGTAGCAACCGGCGCTTTGGTCGAACACCGCAGGGAACCCAGAGACAGCATTCCGGCGGAAGTCATTAATTGTCAATGGAGCAGTCCGCAGCGCTACGTTGGGGATGCCACGCTAGGCTGCAGTGCGTTCTGTGTACCGCATGAGTTCAATAGTTTCAACTTGAGCGTTGCTTTACCGTGCTGTGGTACAAACGGAAGTACACACACATACTCTAACTAGTTAGCTTTTAGCTAGTTGAAAAGCGAAGCACGTGTATGAAAAATGCGGGACACCATTGCTAGATATGGCTCGGAAAACATACCTCAATCCAGGAATGAGAAATGCGTTTTACTCCGAATTGTACCATTATTCCAACTGTTACACCGAGAAGATTAAACAACTGCTAGAAAACTAGCAGTTCAATCTTCTTCGTGTAGTTGGGATAATGGGACAATTCAGAATACAACGCATTTCTCATCCCTGGATTAAGGTAAATTTTCGGAGCCATATCTTGCACCGGCTCTGTGTTTTCTTAATCTGTTGGGTCCTAGTGCAGTTTTAAGTAAGTGGGTCGGCTCTGCTGGTTATTGGCCATATACCACACCCCCTCGGGCCTTATTGCTTAATTATAAACCGGTTGGTACTAGCCCTGAATGCTGATTGGCTGACAGCCATGGTATACCATGGGTATGACAAAACATTTATTTTTACTGCTGTAATTACATTGGTAACCTCTGGGGTTTGTGATATATGGCCAATATACCACTGCTAAGGGCTGTGTCAATGCACTCTGCGTTGCGTCGTGCTTAAGAACAGCCCTAAGCCATGGTATATTGGCCATATACCACACCCCCTCAGGCCTTATTGCTTAAATAAATCTGCATGTGCATAACTATAGATACATCTGACAGGAGAGTTTGAGTAATGAAAGTTGGATAGAGGATCTTGGCACTGAAAATTGCCCCCAAAAGGTTCTTCCAAGAACCCAATAGGAGGTGGGTTTCATCGCTGAACCTCCTTAGTGGGTGGGGGTTCTTGTAGGAACCTAACTGCCCAACTGAAACATTTGGATTTGAATTTGGAAGGACAGCAGGTGCAGGCACTTAACTAAAAAATGTAAAGATCGCCTCAATTTATGGTAAGGTTTGTCCCTTGTATGATCTAAATTGATAGATGTTATCATCATATAACAATATATTTTCATATTTGTGCAAATCTTTCTAAAACAGAAAATGGACACAATTCAATGGATATCAATCAACAAAGAGGTAAGAATATGTAGGCTATAAGAATATGTTGAAGGCTAGCTGTATTGGGTGCAGATGAATGAACTGCTCACTTTTGTGTCAGTGTCTGCAGGTGTACAGACGAGGAGGCATACAAAGATATGTCTATTGGTATGTTATGCAGATCACATGTACCATTCTCCTCCCTTACCTCTTCAATGAAAATCCCATAGGCAAGGAGGACAAGGTATGTGTATTAAAACCATTATCAAAACAGTTTTTTTTTCATTAACGTTTACCATAAAAACCAAGGTATGAAAACTGTTGTGTGCATGCTTTGTTAAACATCTGTATAATTTAAAAATGTTGGATTCACAGACTTTACCCTCCCTACACCTCTGATGAATATAACAGGAAACATGTTCGATCACCATGGACTGTAAAATCATTCTATGGATACAGAGAACATCAACACATTAACATCAACACGCCAGAGGATATACCCATTGGACTTGGGGCTCTGCTGGGAGTTGACCTTTAATTAGATTTTTTTTTATTCTGCTTTGCCACTAAAATCATAAACACTGGCAACTAAAATATTGTGTTATTGTTATGTGTATTATTATTATTATTATTATTATTATTAATAATAATATTAAGGGAGGGGGGTAGTTAACATAACCCCAAAGGGTTCTTCAAAAGGTTCTTTGAGGATCCATTAAAAGGGGTTCTTTTGAAGAACTTATAGGGGTTCCCCCACAGTTTCAATTTGAAGAACCCCTAAAGGATACTCCAGGAAACTTTTCTAACTAATTTTTAGAGTGCAGCGCCTGCAATCTATGTGCAGCGCTCTCTCAACCAGTGCTCTCAACTCACATACACTCCTCTGACCCTCATCACTCACTCACTCACTCACTCACTCAGTAACAGCCTACTCACTGCCTGATAGTCAGCAGCAACTGTTCACAGTAAAATCGTTTTTTTTGTTGTTGTTGAGAAATGCCATGGCGGCCACTGTGAAATTTAGAAGTAGCCCAAAAACCTGCAACCAATACATTTTCACCCGCAACATCATTTTCAAAGGTGCCCAATTTATGAGAAAGCCATGGGGAAAAGAACATACATGGCAACCCTGCCTGTGTAACAGTGTTGCTTCCGTCCCTCTCCTCGCCCCTACCTGGGCTTGAACCAGGGACCCTCTGCAAACATCGACAACAGTTACCCTCGAAGCACCGTTACCCGTCGCTCCACAAAAGCTGCGGCCCTTGCAGAGCAAGGGAAACAACTACTTCAAGGTCTCAGAGCGAGTGACGTCACCGATTGAAACGCTATTAGTGCGCACCGCTAACTAGCTAGCCATTTCACACCGGTTACACCTGCAGCTCACGAACACACGGACATGGCAACCCTGCCTGCAGCTTGTGAACACATGGACATGGCAACCCTGCCTGCAGCTCGTGGACACGTGGACATGGCAACCCTGCCTGCAGCTTGTGAACATCTCTTCCAGAGCCTGAAGGCACTCAGCAAGAGAAGATTCTGAAAATAGAAAAGCTTAATATGAAGAAGATTAAAAGCCATGTCCCTGGTGCTTGCTAGTTTGAGGGGAGTCATCACTGGGGTCCCAATATCTATGTCTATAGATTATATTAAAGACAATGTGAAGGGAGGAAGAGTGATCGAGGCCAAAAGGTTGATCAGTAGGAAAGAGGGTCAAAGAAGTGAAAGCTTATCAGTGCTGCTGAGGTTTGAGAAGGTTTTGCCTGGAAAAGTACAGATAGGATTCCTTAGTTTCAATGTCAGAGAATTTGTCCCATCCCCATTGCGGTGTTTTAAATGCCAAAGAATGGGACATGTAGCTGTTCAATGTAAGGAAAGGAAAATATGTGCCAAGTGTGGAGGGGAACATGATTACGGTGAATATGGGAGTAAAGTTAAGTGTTGTAATTGTGGGGGAGAACACAGTGCAGCATTTGGTGGATGCCAGGTGCAGAGAGAGGCTAGAGAGGCTCAGAGATATATAATCAGTCATGATGTATCGAATGCAGAGGCCATAAAACAGATTGGTGGAACTACAGTGTGGAATGATGGAGCTTCCATGGCTGCTCCTGTACTAAGCGGACCAAATGTCGGCGCTGGTGTTTCTGCTGGTCCTGGCATGGTTTCGATGCCTGTGGTAGAAGTTAGTAGGGATTTATTTTATTTGTATTTTATTTTCATGGCAGTACAGAATTGGGCAGATCGTAATTTATCGTACATTCCAGCACAGTAGGTGGCGGCATGCACTTAGCCTAAACGTTTGTTTGCGGTCCGCTGTGATATCGAAGAAGAGCAAGGGGGTGGAGTGTTGTGTTTACCAAATTAGAAACCGTACTGACTTTGGCAACCAGAGTAGAGAGCTGCCTCATTGCGGTAAGAGTGATGGTGAGGAAGGAGAACGGCGAAGGACGATAGACGACTGGCAACGACACATCGGATCATCAGTGATAAACCCAGAGCAAGAAGCCTCGTAAGTAGCCTAAAGATCGGAAAATTACCCACTCAACTTAAAAGCCATGCCAACTTACTACTACAACTGCAGTACAAAGTCGTCCATCGTGGATCAGTGACTTGTGAACGACCTACATAAATGAAGCAAAAATCACTAATTTGTTATTTTCATAAATTGCATCTTTATGTGTCTAACCTGCTGCCCTTCTCTCTCTCTCTCTCTCTCGGAACCAGATTACTGGAACTTGAGTGAGTACTTTTGTCCAGGATTTCAGGAGCAGCAGTTCTCTCTCCTACCTTCATTTCTTCAGGATGGCAGAGACTGAAGGGAAATTTGACTTTGCCATCGACCGCGGTGGCACATTCACCGACGTCTTTGCCCGATTACCTGACGGCCGGGAGAGGGTCCTGAAACTTCTGTCACACGACCCCCAAAACTACAAAGACGCTCCAACTGAGGGGATCCGCAGGGTTCTGGAGGAGGTGAGATGGACCTCTGGAGAGACGGGGTGGGGAGAGGAATTAAAGGACTAAGGAATAAAACGATGAGAAAGAGAGACGCGCAGTTGAAGTGGAAAGGTAGTTTATTGAGAAATGAAGACAGCAGAAAGGGTCGTTTTAGTTAAAGCTTGTCCCGCTATGTTCACAGGAGACTGGGCAGGCCTTTCCCAGGGAACAGCCCGTGGAGACGTCCCTGATTGGCTGGATCAGGATGGGCACCACGGTGGCGACCAATGCCCTGCTGGAGAGGCAAGGAGAGAGGACCGCCCTCCTGGTCACAAAGGGGTTCAAGGATCTGCTGCATATTGGCACCCAGGCCCGGCCAAAGCTCTTCGATTTGGTTAGTGCTTCTCTTTGGAATGGAGACTGGGCACAATAGAGTTTACGCTGTGAGGGCCCTTTGTTTGGGGTGGTGAGGTTGGGGTCTCGTCCCCCCTTGTCGGAGACTGACACTAATGTAATGATGAATGAATTAATGCTTGAACAATGACATACCGTCCGTGTTACTGATACGATTAACTGAGCACTGATTATATTATACACGAGTGGTAGTCGGCACTTTTCCACTACGTTGTTTGGTAACGGAATAATGCGCTCTTATCATTGAAGCTTTTTCAAATTATTCAGTAATGTTTAGGTAGACTCATTCACGACAAGTTTAAACTAAGCCAACAAAGTTAGTAAGTGATACTTTAAATTAGGATCTACAGTTGAAGTCTGTAATAAAGCCCTTTTGTGGGGAAAAACTCATTCTGATTGGCTGGGCCTGGCTCCCCAGTGGGTGGGCCTGGCTCCCAAGTGGGTGGGCCCTCCCAGGCCCACCCATGACCCATCCATAAATTAGGGCCTAATTCATTTATGTCAATTGACTGATTTCCTTATATGAACTGTAATTCAGCAAAATCGTTAAAATTGTATATTTCTGTTCAGTATACAGTTGAAGTCGGAAGTTTACATACACCTTAGCCAAATACATTTAAACTCAGTTTTTCACAATTCTTTACATTTAATCCTAGTAAAAATTCCCTGTCTTAGGTCAGTTAGGATCACCACTTTATTTTAAGAATGTGAAATGTCAGGATAATAGTAGAGAGAATGATTTATTTCAGCTTTTATTTCTTTCATCACATTCCCAGTGGGTCAGAAGTTTACATACACTCAATTAGTATTTGGTAGCATTGCCTTTAAATTGTTTAACTTGGGTCAAACGTTTCGGGTAGCCTTCCACAAGCTTCCCACAATAAGTTGGGTTCATTTTGGCCCATTCCTCCTGACAGAGTTGGTGTAACTGAGTCAGGTTTGTAGGCCTCCTTGCTCGCACACACTTTTTCAGTTCTGCCCACAAATGTTCTATAGGATTGAGGTCAGGGCTTTGTGATGGCCACTCCAATACCTTGACTTTGTTGTCCTTAAGCCATTTTGCCACAACTTTGGAAGTATGCTTGGGGTCATTGTCCATTTGGAAGACCCATTTGTGACCAAGCTTTAACTTCCTGACTGATGTCTTGAGATGTTGCTTCAATATATCCACACAATTTTCCTTCCTCATGATGCCATCTATTTTGTTCCTGCAGCAAAGCACCCCCACAGCATGATGCTGCCACCCCCGTGCTTCACGGTTGGGATTGTGTGCTTCACGGTTGGGATGGTGTTCGTCGGCTTGCAAGCCTTCCCCTTTTTCCTCCTAGCATAACGATGGTCATTATGGCCAAACAGTTCTATTTTTGTTTCATCAGACCAGAGGACATTTCTCCAAAAAGTACGATCTTTGTCCCCATGTGCAGTTGCAACCCGTAGTCTGGCTTTTTTATGGCTGTTCTGGAGCAGTGGCTTCTTCCTTGCTGAGTGGCCTTTCAGGTTATGTCGATATAGGACTCGTTTTACTGTGGATATAGATACTTTTGTACCTGTTTCCTCCAGCATCTTCACAAGGTCCTTTGCTATTGTTAGATTGATTTGCACTTTTCGCACCAAAGTACGTTCAACTCTAGGAGACAGAACGCATCTCCTTCCTGAGCGTTATGATGGCTGCGTGGTCCCATGGTGTTTATACTTGCGTACTATTGTTTGTACAGATGAACGTGGTACCTTCAGGCGTTTGGAAATTGCTCCCAAGGATGAACCAGACTTGTGGAGGTCTACAATTTATTTTCTGAGGTCTTGGCTGATTTCTTTTGATTTTCCCATGATGTCAAGCAAAGAGGCACTGAGTTTGAAGGTAGGCCTTGAAATACATCCACAGGTACACTTCCAATTGACTCAAATTATGTCAATTAGCCTATCAGAAACTTCTAAAGCCATGACATCATTTTCTGGAATTTTCCAAGCTGTTTAAAGGCACAGTCAACTTTGTGTATGTAAACTTCTGACCCACTGGAATTGTGATACAGTGAATTATATGTGAAATAATCTGTCTGTAAACAATTGTTGGAAAAATTACTTGTCATTCACAAAGTAGATGTCCTAACGACTTGCCAAAACTATAGTTTGTTAACAAAAAATGTGTGGAGTGGTTGAAAAACGAGTTTTAATGACTCCAACCTAAGTGTATGTAAACTTCCGACTTCAACTGTAATACTGCTTCAGATAAAGTCCCCATTTATTGCATCAAGGGTTTGAGAGGCAGAGCTCTGAACTGTCTCTATGTTTCTTCAAATCATACTTTTACATTGTTCTACTGTATATAAGTGTTTAGTTTTGTGGGAGTGTAGTGGTGCACATCTGGACTGTATCACTGCCCCTCAGTAGGTCTGTGTGAGATCTGTCGGAGCTACAGCTGCCCTCTCCCATCTCCTGCTGGGCTCACAGTACAGACATAATGTACATTCTGTTCCAGGAACAGGTGGGCTCGTCAGGGAGCGCTAAGGGGATGGGAGGGACGCAACAGGGACTCAATGAATACACCATATACTTACTGGAAGATGTGTGGCAGCATAGAATGAAAAACACACATGGATGCATGCGCATGAACAAACACTTGTGCAGACACGGAACATGCAGCTGTATCAGAAAAGCTGTTCTGTGGTCAGTTAATGGGAGGGTAGGCTATACACTGTACACGTATGGGGGTTGGTCTTGGAGTTTGCCCCCAGACCTGTGTTCTGTTGTTGGTATAATTTAACGCTGTGTGTGTGTGTGTGTGTGTGTGTGTGTGTGTGTGTGTGTGTGTGTGATAAAGGAGGTAGCTGTGCCAGACGTGCTGTATGAAGAGGTGATTGAGGTCGATGAGAGGGTTGTCCTTAGACAAGATGGCTGCCAGCTACCCAGGAAAGAACCCAAGCGTATTGTCACAGGTAACAGCACTACACAGGAGCAACTTCATAACATACAGTGCATTCGGAACGTATTCAGACCCCTTGACTTTTTCCACATTTTGTTACGTTACAGGCTTATTCTAAAATGGATTAAATAGTTTTTTCCCCCTCATCAATACCCCATAATGACAAAGCAAAAACTGGTTTTTAGACATGTTTGCAAATCTGTGTTGTGGAAATTACCACTAAGTCCTTTCCCTGAGAGCAGTCACAGAACATCCTAACACAATAACAAGAAACAATACGCTACATGTAGTCACGCATTTGCAGAGACGCAGAGGACACAAATAATGTCCACTAAATGTGTAAAAAAAATTAAACTGAAATATAACATTTACACAAGGATTCAGACCCTTTACTCAGTACTTTGTTAAAGCACCTTTGGCAGCGATTACAGCCTTGAGTCAAATCAAATCGAGTCTTCATCGGTATGACGCTACAAATCAAATCAAATCAAAATGTATTGGTCACATGCGCCGAATACAACAGGTGCAGACATTACAGTGAAATGCTTACTTACAGCCCTTAACCAACAGTGCATTTATTTTTTACAAAAAAAGTAAAAATAAAACAACAACAAAAAAAGTGTTGAGAGAAAAAAGAGCAGAAGTAAAATAAAGTGACAGTAGGGAGGCTATATATACAGGGGGGTACCGTTGCAGAGTCAATGTGCGGGGGCACCGGCTAGTTGAGGTAGTTGAGGTAATATGTACATGTGGGTAGAGTTAAAGTGACTATGCATAAATAATTAACAGAGCAGCAGCAGCGTAAAAAGGATGGGGTGGGGGGACAGTGCAAATAGTCCGGGTAGCCATGATTAGCTGTTCAGGAGTCTTATGGCTTGGGGGTAGAAGCTGTTAAGAAGTCTTTTGGACCTAGACTTGGCACTCCGGTACCGCTTGCCGTGCGGTAGCAGAGAGAACAGTCTATGACTAGGGTGGCTGGAGTCTTTGACAATTTTGAGGGCCTTCCTCTGACACCGCCTGGTATAGAGGTCCTGGATGGCAGGAAGCTTGGCCCCAGTGATGTACTGGGCCGTACGCACTACCCTCTGTAGTGCCTTGCGGTCGGAGGCCAAGCAGTTGCCATACCAGGCGGTGATGCAACCAGTCAGAGTTTCTCCCATTCTTCTCTGCAGATCCTCTCAAGCTCTGTCAGGTTGGATGGGGAGCGTCGCTGCACAGCTATTTTCAGGTCTCTCCAGAGATGTTCAAGTCCGGGGTTCTGGCTGGGCCACTCAAGGATATTCAGAGACTTGTCCCGAAGCCACTCCTGCTGTTCCTTGGCTGTGTGCTTACGGTCATTGTCCTGTTGGAAGGTGAACCTTCGCCCCAGTCTGAGGTCCTAGTCTCCCATTCCCTGCTAGGGAAAAACATCCCCACAGCATGATCCTGCCACCACCATGCTTCACCGTAGGGATGGTGCCAGGATTCCTCCAGACGTGACGCTTGGCATTCAGGCCAAAGAGTTCAGTCTTTGTTTCATCAGACCAGAGAATCTTGTTTCTCATGGTCTGAGAGTCCTTTAGTGTGCCTTTTGGAAAACTCTAAGTGGGCTGTCATGTGTCTTTTACTGTGGCGTGGCCTCCATCTGGCCACTCTACCATAAAGGCCTGATTGGTGGAGTGCTGCAGAGATGGTTGTGCTTCTGGAAGGTTCTCCCATCTCCACAGAGGAACTCTGGAGCTCTGTTGGGAGTGACCATCGGGTTCTTGGTCACCTCCCTGACCAAGGCCTTTCTTCCCCGATTGCTCAGTTTGGCCGGGCGGACAGCTCTAGGAAGAGTCTTGGTGGTTCCAAACTTCTTCCATTTAAGAATGATGGAGGCCACTGTGTTCTTGGGGACCTTCAATGCTGCATAAATGTTTCCACACTATGAGGTTGGAATAATATTGTGAAAATGATGATAATGCCCTTTTAGTGTAAGAGCTGCTTGAAAAGACCTCCTGCAATGTTTGGGTGGGATAGAGTTTTGGCCTGCCTGGTGACATCACCTCTCTGCCAATAACAGCTGATTTGATTTGGTTTTGAGATAAAAAGGGCTGCTTTGGGCCTTTTACCATTAAGTCTACTACAATAGACTGGAACATTTTACAATAAACAAATTATTACACAAATTTACAGACTGAGAGTGCAGTATTCTTGACCATATCCTGTAAGATATGGAAATGATATACAGTTGAAGTCGGAGGTTTACATACACTTAGGATGGAGTCATTAAAACTTGTTGTTCAACCACTCCACACATTTCTTGTTAACAAACTATAGTTTTGGCAAGTCGGTTAGGACATCTACTTTGTGTATGACACTACCTCCTGTATCTACACACACACACACACACACACACACACACACACACACACACACACACAGCGTTAAATTATACCAACAACAGAACACAGGTCTGGGGGCAAACTCCAAGACCAACCCCCATACGTGTACAGTGTATAGCCTACCCTCCCATTAACTGACCACAGAACAGCTTTTCTGATACAGCTGCATGTTCCGTGTCTGCACAAGTGTTTGTTCATGCGCATGCATCCATGTGTGTTTTTCATTCTATGCTGCCACACATCTTCCAGTAAGTATATGGTGTATTCATTCAGTCCCTGTTGCGTCCCTCCCATCCCCTTAGCGCTCCCTGACGAGCCCACCTGTTCCTGGAACAGAATGTACATTATGTCTGTACTGTGAGCCCAGCAGGAGATGGGAGAGGGCAGCTGTAGCTCCGACAGATCTCACACAGACCTACTGAGGGGCAGTGATACAGTCCAGATGTGCACCACTACACTCCCACTAAACTAAACACTTATATACAGTAGAACAATGTAAAAGTATTATTTGAAGAAACATAGAGACAGTTCAGAGCTCTGCCTCTCAAACCCTTGATGCAATAAATGGGGACTTTATCTGAAGCAGTATTACAGTTGAAGTCAGAAGTTTACATACACTTAGGTTGGAGTCATTAAAACTCGTTTTTCAACCACTCCACACATTTTTTGTTAACAAACTATAGTTTTGGCAAGTCGTTAGGACATCTACTTTGTGAATGACACAAGTAATTTTTCCAACAATTGTTTACAGACAGATTATTTCACATATAATTCACTGTATCACAATTCCAGTGGGTCAGAAGTTTACATACACAAAGTTGACTGTGCCTTTAAACAGCTTGGAAAATTCCAGAAAATGATGTCATGGCTTTAGAAGTTTCTGATAGGCTAATTGACATAATTTGAGCCAATTGGAAGTGTACCTGTGGATGTATTTCAAGGCCTACCTTCAAACTCAGTGCCTCTTTGCTTGACATCATGGGAAAATCAAAAGAAATCAGCCAAGACCTCAGAAAATAAATTGTAGACCTCCACAAGTCTGGTTCATCCTTGGGAGCAATTTCCAAACGCCTGAAGGTACCACGTTCATCTGTACAAAAAATAGTACGCAAGTATAAATACCATGGGACCACGCAGCCGTCATACTGCTCAGGAAGGAGACGCGTTCTGTCTCCTAGAGTTGAACGTACTTTGGTGCGAAAAGTGCAAATCAATCCCAGAACAACAGCAAAGGACCTTGTGAAAGATGCTGAAGGAAACAGGTACAAAAGTATCTATATCAATAGTAAAACGAGTCCTATATCGACATAACCTGAAAGGCCGCTCAGCAAGGAAGAAGCCATTGCTCCAGAACCGGCATAAAAAAGCCAGACTACGGTTCGCAACTGCACATGGGGACGAAGATCGTACTTTTTGGAGGAATGTCCTCTGGTCTGATTAAACAAAAATAGAACTGTTTGGCCATAATGACCATCTTTATGTTTGGAGGAAAAAGGGGAAGGCTTGCAAGCCGAAGAACACCATCCCAACCGTGAAGCACGTGGGTGGCAGCATCATGCTGTTGGGGTGCTTTGCTGCAGGAGGGACTGGTGCACTTCACAAAATAGATGGCATCATGAGGAAGGAAATGTATGTGGCTATATTGAAGCAACATCTCAAGACCTCAGTCAGGAAGTTAAAGCTTGGTCGCAAATGGGTCTTCCAAATGGACAATGACCCCAAGCATACTTCCAAAGTTGTGGCAAAATGGCTTAAGGACAACAAAGTCAAGGTATTGGAGTGGCCATCACAAAGCCCTGACCTCAATCCTGTAGAAAATGTGTGGGCAGAACTGAAAAAGTGTGTGCGAGCAAGGAGGCCTACAAACCTGACTCAGTTACACCAGCTCTGTCAGGAGGAATGGGCCAAAATTCACCCAACTTATTGTGGAAGGCTACACGAAACATTTGACCCAAGTTAAACAATTTTAAAGGCAATGCTACCAAATACTTCTGACCCACTGGGAATGTGATGAAAGAAATAAAAGCTGAAATAAATCATTCTCTCTACTATTATTCTGACATTTCACATTCTTAAAATAAAGTGGTGATCCTAACTGACCTAAAACAGGGAATTTTTACTAGGATTAGATGTCAGGAATTGTGAAAACATGAGTTTAAATGTATTTGACTAAGGTGTATGTAAACTTCTGACTTCAACTGTAGATATGTTTCCTGATCCAACTGAGGCACTGGCAATGACAGATAAGGAGAGCTGTTTCACCACATACAGTTTTCAGATGCAAATTCCTCCACAGGAGTATTCTCTCCTGTTTGTCAAGTTTATGACTGGTTTGAGTGGTAACTGCTTGGGTTAATAATTTGCATCCACACACACACACCTGTCCCTTACCTCTGCCCTGTGTCTCTGTCCTCCAGGCAGTACAGGGGACTCCCTGGAGGTGTGGCGTGAGCTGGACATGCAGCGTGTGGAGGAGGACCTGAGAGGAGTCCTGTCCCGGGGGATCAGCAGCCTGGCTGTTCTGCTGCTGCACTCCTACACGTCAGTATACTGCCAGCCCAGGGAGCAAGAGTTTCTCCCACTTTACTAGCTTTAAAGATTGTTGTTGGTGTGTGTGTGTGTGTGTGTGTGTGTGTCTAGTTGCTGGTGTCAGATTGCCTGTTTTTCTTGGTGTGGGATCACTGCGGTCTATGTGGAAGGCCATCAACAGTCAGTCTGAGAATGGTAAAGGAAGACTGGGCCTCTTCTCTTTCACTGCACTTTTCTCCTGCCATTTAGGAAGTTGAGTTTCTTGTGTATTGACTTACAGGGTTCTTTCTACTCCCAGTTTCAAACTGTAAAGTAATTAAAGTCGCTGGATGTAAGTATGAAAATGTATGCACTCACTAACTGTAAGTCGCTCTGGATAAGAGCGTCTGCTAAATTACTAAAATGTAAGTACGGTGAGGGGAAAAAAGTATTTGATCCCCTGCTGATTTTGTACGTTTGCCCACTGACAAAGACCTGATCAGTCTATAATTTTAATGGTAGGTTTATTTGAACAGTGAGAGACAGAATAACAACAACAAAATCCAGAAAAACGCATGTCAAAAATGTTATAAATTGATTTGCATTTTAATGAGGGAAATAAGTATTTGACCCCTCTGCAAAACATTACTTAGTACTTGGTGGCAAAACCCTTGTTGGCAATCACAGAGGTCAGATGTTTCTTGTAGTTGGCCACCAGGTTTGCACACATCTCAGGAGGGATTTTCTCCCACTCCTCTTTGCAGATCTTCTCCAAGTCATTAAGTTTTCGAGGCTGACGTTTGGCAACTCGAACCTTCAGCTCCCTCCACAGATTTTCTATGGGATTAAGGTCTGGAGACTGGCTAGGCCACTCCAGGACCTTAATGTGCTTCTTCTTGAGCCACTCCTTTGTTGCCTTGGCCGTGTGTTTTGGGTCATTGCTGGAATACCCATCCACGACCCATTTTCAATGCCCTGGCTGAGGGAAGGAGGTTCTCACCCAAGATTTGACGGTACATGGCCCTGTCCATCGTCCCTTTTGATGCGGTGAAGTTGTCCTGTCCCCTTAGCAGAAAAACACCCCCAAAGCATAATGTTTCCTCCTCCATGTTTGACGGTGGAGATGTTGTTCTTGGGGTCATAGGCAGCATTCCTCCTCCTTCAAACACGGCGAGTTGAGTTGATGCCAAAGAGCTCGATTTTGGTCTCATCTGACCACAACACTTTCACCCAGTTCTCCTCTGAATCATTCAGATGTTCATTGGCAAACTTCAGACGGGCCTGTATATGTGCTTTCTTGAGCAGGGGGACCTTGCGGGCGCTGCAGGATTTCAGTTCTTCACGGCGTAGTGTGTTACCAATTGTTTTCTTGGTGACTATGGTCCCAGCTGCCTTGAGATCATTGACAAGATCCTCCCGTGTAGTTCTGGGCTGATTCCTCACCATTCTCATGATCATTGCAACTCCACGAAGTGAGATCTTGCATGGAGCCCCAGGCCGAGGGAGATTGACAGGTATTTTGTGTTTCTTCCATTTGCGAAAAATCGCACCAACTGTTGTCACCTTCTCACCAAGCTGCTTGGCGATGGTTTTGTAGCCCATTCCAGCCTTGTGTAGGTCTACAATCTTGTCCCTGACATCCTTGGAGAGCTCTTTGGTCTTGGCCATGGTGGATAGTTTGGAATCTGATTGATTGATTGCTTCTGTGGACAGGTGTCTTTTTATACAGGTAACAAGCTGAGATTAGGAGCACTCCCTTTAAGAGTGTGCTCCTAATCTCAGCTCGTTACCTGTATAAAAGACACCTGGGAGCCAGAAATCTTTCTGATTGAGAGGGGGTCAAATACTTATTTCCCTCATTAAAAAGCAAATCAATTTATAACATTTTTGACATGCGTTTTCTGGATTTTTTTGTTGTTATTCTGTCTCACTGTTCAAATACCTACCATTAAAATTATAGATTGATCATTTCTTTGTCAGTGGGCAAACGTACAAAGTCAGCAGGGGATCAAATCATTTTTTCCCTCACTGTACATTATGAAGGCACCTTCAGAACTCTCCGGCTTAATGCCATGTCTGATAACCACAGAACACACAAGCTTTCAATAGGAGGGAGTGCACTGAAAGGCTTTTCAAGAAAACAATGTATGAGTTAATGAGTCAACTTTGCAGTTTGCCTTACAGTACTATATGTTGGACAGGAACATAATGGAATGAAACTGATGTGTGAGATGACTCCTCCCTCTCTTTGTATGTCAGGTGGTCTGCCCATGAGAAGGCTGTTGGGTCATTGGCGCGCAGGCTGGGTTTCAACCAGGTGTCCCTGTCCAGTGAGGTAATGCCCATGGTGAGGGCAGTGCCACGCGGGTACACCGTGTGCGCCGATGCCTACCTCACACCTAAAATCCGCCAGTACTTGAAAGGCTTCACCTCTGGCTTCAGAGGCGGACTGGAGGTTAGTCTGTGTTTTGTTATATTAGCATAATGTTATGTAGCTGTATTTACTGAGCACTCATAGGTGTGCAGAGAGATCATGCTCTCACTCAGTCACATTCTGTATAGCTACACACCTTGAAATGACTGCCTCTCTCAACCTCCTGGACTCCCTCCCCTCTCTCAACCTCCTGGACTCCCTCCCCTCTCTCAACCTCCTGGACTCCCTCCCCTCGCTCAACCTCCTGGACTCCCTCCCCTCTCTCAACTTCCTGGACTCCCTCCCCTCTCTCAACCTCCTGGACTCCCTCCCCTCTCTCAACTTCCTGGACTCCCTCCCCTCTCTCAACCTCCTGGACTCCCTCCCCTCTCTCAACCTCCTGGACTCCCTCTCCTATCTCAACCTCCTGGACTCCCTCTCCTGTAGGGTGTGAGTGTTCTCTTCATGCAGTCTGATGGAGGTCTCACCCCCATGGAGCAGTTCTGTGGGTCCCGGGCGGTGCTGTCTGGGCCTGCGGGGGGCGTGGTGGGCTACGCCATCACCTCCTACAGCCAGACCGAGAACAAGCCCGTCATCGGGTTCGACATGGGGGGTGAGGAGGAGCACAGGAAGGAGTATGAAAAATGACCAGAAACGCGCCAATACTACTGTTTGTACATTTTGAGACTGCGTAGCCAGTGTACACTTCCTCAAAAGAGTCAGAATTAATCTAATATAACTCAAGAAATCTGTGATTCATTTTGAAGTTTTTGCCAAGGAGATGTTAGTCTAACTAAGATGTTTGTTGCAGTATTTCTCAATGAAAAAATATGCATGAAAACGAGTTGTCTCATTGAATGACAACAAAGACTTTATTGAAGAATCCCTACTGTTGACCAATCACTGACGAAGGGGGGTAGACTTTAGCTACCGACTTCGGCTTGCCTCCAGAAAGAAAATGGTGTGCCCGAACAGCCGAAAAAACCCTCACCGAAGTCCAAAACGAACAA